>NC_064859.1:71600556-71855556 GCF_024139225.1 Suncus etruscus
TTATATCCTCTGAGTCAGGTTTCCTATATTTGAAATGGGTATTATAATATCAAACTTGTTAGTTATTGGGCTAATTCAATATAATTTTTGAAAGGACCCTGGAAGAAAGTAAAAATAAAATAGATGCAGGCTAAACAGACATATTTAGATTACATTTCCTATTTTTGCAGGTTCACAGCTTAAAAAAATTGTACTTAATTTCTTGTTACTTAGGTAGCATCTGCAATATAAAGTTTTCTATGCCTTCAATGTATCTTATTAGTCTCTTTTATGTAGCCTGAAAAATTTTTAATAATATCTTTATTTAAGCAAGATGATTTCGAACATGTTTGTAGTTGGGTTTCAATCATAAAAGGAACACCTGCCCCCCTCACCAGTGTAACATTCCTACCACCTATGGCCCCAATCTCCCTTCTGAAAGTTTTTAATACAAGAAAACCTAAAAATATATTCAGCTAAATTCTCAGTTGGTAATAAAACTTAGTACCAGCTAAGTTCTAAGAATTTAGTCCAACTCCCCTAAAAAGATCTGCGTTATGCAACTGTATATTTACAATAGGTTGCATTAATATACACACTTACTACCTGGCTTTTATATATCTAAAGAGGAGGAGTCTAGACTGGAGAGTTACTATAGCACTTAAGCATTGGGCCTTGTATCAGAGGATTTTTTTTTCTCATTTCCATTATTGCATATGGACACCAGGTATAACCATGAGAACAAGTCCATTGATTTGTGAACATTGCCAGCCATAACCAAAACTTCATGATGAATATCACAGGAAATAATATAGATTTGAGGGAAACAAAATCTACAAAATTGAGGCATTCCACAAGAAGTGCCAGGTCTTCCTTAGAGTAGGGCACTCATCCTACAATCCAGGATTTGATGTACACTCACTCAGAAGCAGTGTCTGGTAACAAGTGAAGTCTGGTATCTGCACACAGAATTCAACTTCATATCCCTATAACTTAGCTTTTTTCCTGTAAAAACTATTTTAGTTCCTCCAAACTGCTCTGGGTTCCGATTTCAGAGATCTGTGCATTAGAGCAGAACAATACAGAACAATCTGTATTTCTCTTTGCAATAACACTTTAGCCAGTACGCAGATAACACAAAACTCTTTATGGCATCCAGTAGCATGTCAGAATTAAAACACTTCTGGGTTCCTTTCTCTGAACCCCCAGCTTGTTTTAAACAGAAACTGGCGAAGACTTCATACCTTAAATCATAAAAGAAGGCTCCAGGGAGTGGGAACAAAAAAAAATAATTCTTCAATACAAACTTCTTTTGCAAGAGCTTGCAGCTGGGTATTCTCAGAACAGCAGGAGAAAGAATCTATGAATATAAAGGAGTGCCACTTCAGCCTTCAGAAATGTAGCTATAGGAGTTAATGAGCTGGTGTCTGACTGCCAGGGGCCCAACATGTTAATTACACAAGTCCTCATGAAGAGGCTGATGTGGTGGTTAAAGATAGGTGCCCAAATCCCAATCACCTCCTCTTTGTTGTGAGCATGATTAGAAAAAGAATCTACCTGACTCCAAAGCAAGGAAGCTTGAAAGGCATCTTTGTTACTGGGGACTGCCTTTCTGGGACAAAGTTGCTGGTGACACCACAGAGGAAAGCCTTTGGTATTCTCATTTGTGACCCAGTCTTACATGTTATCTGCACCGCCTGGAGAGAAATGTGGTGTTCTGCTAGGTGCTGGAGCAAATCACCTCATGAATATCTTTATACCAGGACTTGTTTATGCCTGTTAGGTGCATGCAGCTCAGCAGGGGTCTCTCAACTGCTCCTAGAAGTTGTGATTAAAAATTCTGCTGAGTGAAAACACAAGCTGCAAACTCCTGGTCCCAAGACACGCCTAATGAAATAATGATCGCCCCAACCCCCATCAAACTGAATTGGTAAATGGAAAGTCAAGTGCAGAAAAGCAGGAAGAGGGCAAGAGTAAGTCTGCCTCTAGTACTATTTCTCCCAAGTGTTTAATCAATCCAGGGTTCCAATCTGGGTCAGCACAGACATATTGTAGAGCTCTAACATGAGTGCATATTTTAGTGTACTTTCAGACAAAGCAACTGTGGTTCTACCTCTTGGGAGAAATATGTTAATCTCTATGTCAGTCCATTCATTCATCGATTCATTCATTCAACAAAACTATAGCAAGAGTCCACTATGTACAAATAGTTATTCAGGTCCCTGACATACATCACGAACCAAATTGCAACCATGTCCTGACCTAGTGAATAATAAATTCTAATAAGTAGAACATGATGACTATAAACATGTGTAGATTAATTTTTAAATCACCTCCATGTTATATAGAATAATAATGATTGCTGTGGTCAAGTGAAAACATTCAAGAAAAAGAAAGGGAAGTAGGGATTATATATATGAGTATATATAAGTGAATGACATGTCAGGCATGTTATGAAGATTCAGTTGTTTTTGACTCATCTATAATAATAAATAAGTAAAAACTAAATTTTTAGACTCAGGATAAGCTTTACAGGAAGAAATCATAACACTAAAACCACGAGATTAAGCTGCTTCTTGTAATAGTACAAGAATAATAGTACAAGGATGTAAAACCAAAAGCAAAAATCAAATGTGTAATCTTCCAATTTCAAACACTATTATCTTTTGCTTTTTTAATTCTTCACTGTACAAGCTATATCTTCACATTATTAATAAGGGTGTTGTAAATGGTGAACCTTACATTAATCTTAGATAAGATATTTACTGTTGTACAGTTAGATACCATATTAGTTACAGATTTTTTGTAGGGCTTTTTATCAGATTGTAAAAATTCTGGTGTTTATAGTTAGCTAAGCAATTTTATCATACAAAGCAATAGGAACATTTTAACAAGCATCATCCATAACTATTAAGATGGTTCCTGATTTCTGGTTTTTTGTTTCATTCATATATGAAATATATCAAGTGGTATATGTATATAGTTGATTACATAAGATCATCTTTACTTTATTTGCTATGCTAAATCATGGCTTTTGGCTAATATATACTTAAAGTAGTTGCTAGCCACTAAATATCTTTCGCTAATAGCCACTTAAAGTACTTTTAGGGTTAATTTTAAAGATGCTGCTTTAGACTATAGGGGTTGCTTCCAAAAAATAATTCTAGGGGATGCTTCTTAGCCTCTTATTCCATAAATCTTTTATAGGAAGACTGGCTTAATCTATGCCTTAAAGATTTAATAATTGCCAAAAATTTTTCTAATGCAATATTTGATGTTTAAAATTATAAGATTTATAGAAATTTTAAATCGTATTTCAGTTTTTATCATAGGCTTTCAATATATCATTCATTTAACATACTTTATTGAACTAAATTATATAGTTAGTTACGATCCTAAATATTTTATTCTTAATTTCTTTTATTTTTGGTTTTGTAGTATAACAAGCAGGCTTACTATTTATTCCTGCTTACATCTAGGGATCCATACTGGTCAAAACTCAATGGATCATAAGTGGTGATGGGGATCAAAACCCAGATAGGCTGCATGCAAGTTAAGTACCCTATCTACATTAATATTGTTTCAGCTCCTTAATTCTCGAAACTTTAAAGATTTTGTCATAATAATTTTTTCTTCCATTTCTTACTTATAGAAATTTTTCCTTTTCTTTATTTTGTCTAAGCATTTTCACTTGAATCAGTTTTAGTTACCTTATACACTTGTTTAATTGTCTTCATTTTTATTTCTATCTATTCTATTTTGGTTTCATATCTTCTTATTATTTTAATTACTTGACTATGTTCTATTTTGTTTGTCTCCTTTTATTACCATTAAATTTCTCTTTCTACTTCACTTATCTTTAAATTGTTCTTTTGTTCTATCTTTACATGAATCATCAATTTTAAGCTGTTCCTTTTTTCTAAATATAAACAAAACAATCTATAAACTTCCCCCAAGCACTTTGTTAGTCACATTCCAAAACTACTAATGCATTTTATTTTACCATAATTGTGCTATAAATTTAATTCTAATTCTCATTGTATTTTTAATCCACGTTGTAGATTGTTTTATTCATTTAATTATTTTTAGATTTTTGAGATATGATCAACTTCAAAATTAAGTGATTTTAAATTAAAAATGATAATTAATGGACTCAAATGATCAAATTGCTACTATAATGGAGTTATTACTATTTCCTTCACATCACACTATTACATGTATGTACAGGAATGAGAATGTATAATATCTTTCCTTTTAGTGATTTTTCAAGAAAAACACATAGGATTGAAGTGTTTAATGTCCAGATTATGTAAATATTTACTAGGTCTCTCTCTCATCTCTCTCTCTCATCTCTCTCTCTCTCTCTCTCCTCTCTCTCATCCTCTCTCTCTCTCTCCTCATTGTTTTGCTTTTTGATCCACTCCCAGTGATGTTAAGGGATTACTTCTGGTCCTGCACTCAAGAATCACACCTTGTGGTACTGTGGGGACCGTATGGAATGCCAGATAATAAATCTGATTTTCTTCAATTAGCTAAATATTGTTCGTCTCTATGCTAATTAAATTTACCTTGTTTTATAAATTATTGAATGAACTATAAAATCTATAATTTTAATATGAGTTTTCAACTCTTGGGGATGTTTGGTTTCTGTTTTTGTGTTTTATATTTGGAGGAGATCCAAATGTTTTCATGGTTCTGTGCTAAAGATTCACCTGCTGTAGTGTTCAGAAATCATATACTATGCCAGGAATTGAAACATGGTTGAAAGTGTGCAAGGCAAGTGCCTTAAGCCCTGTATTATTTCTTTGATCCCTTGTCTCATTTTTACTGTGCCATTCTTGCCTCATATATTTTAAAGTATCATTATAGAGTAAATGAATTGACTTGTTTTCTTCATGGTAGTTTTTATTGAAATTATTCATTGAAATCACTCACTGTCCCTTATATGTCCCTTGTACTTCTTAAAAAATATTTTGTAATCTACTAACAAGACACACTAAATCTGTTAGACTTATTGTTTGATTTTTTTTAAATTACTTAAACATGAACGATTAAACATAAACATATTTATGTATATAGGTATGTATGTATTGAAACATATATGTTTGTGTGTTTGTATTTAAACATAAAACAATTCTTATATTTAATGCATAGACTTTGTTGAGGTAGCAGTTGACTCCTGAGGCTCCCAGTGAAGTCTTTCTCCTGGAATATTTCATACTTCTCTTCCATTCTAACTTTGTAGAGACAAACTTCACTCTTGCTCTTGAGGATTGCTCTAGTACTGGCCATTCTCATTCTATCCCTAGTGAGTTCTCAAAAAGATGCTCAAGGGCACTTTCTACCAAAAAGCATTTCTCCATTATCCTTTTCTAAGTTCCTGTATTGTTACAACCCAGATCTCTAAATTCATCCACTCTATTAAGTCATTTGATTGCTTGCTTAGTTTCCACTGCAAAAAATTAAAAGTGTCTTCGAACAGAATACTACATTAGCTGCAGGTTTTACTGGTTGCACATTCATTTATTCAAGGACCAAAATTATCTCCTGCATATGCTTGTACATATCTAGTTTCTATTGCTCATCATTGTTGATAGTTCTTAGAAGAGGAATAAGGAAAATCCTTCCATGATAAGAAATAATGAGGTTTGAGAATTTGTTTCAAATCTTTAAGTTATGTTATAAGATTCCAATGATATGAAAAGTAGATTCAATATCCTATCTCATGAATCATATCATATAATAGGCAAAGAAAGACATTAAGCCAATACTTCAGATAATAAAATGTCAACTGCACACTAAGGAATATGACACCAATAGAACATAATGAGGCTTGAAATAAATTTAGGACTGGAGGGAAAACATCAAAGTCTTTACTGAAGAAATTATTGAACTGGGGTCCAGAGAATGGGGATAATTTAGCAAAACTAGTAGTGGGATAGAAATTCTAGACTGAAAGATGATGTGTTAAACATGTAGAGCATATCTGGAGATATCAACATGTGAAATTAAACCATGTAGTCAATACAGAGAGCAAGATGCAGAATGAAAGAATGAAAATAAAATATGTTCCAGTTTTCTAATATGTCACACAGGATCTTCAAAAATATAAAATACTTTATATTTTATAAAATACTTTATTATTGATGAGTGTTTTATAATGGGAAAATGATGACCTTTAATAATTAAGTAGGGATTAACAAAGAGTTTCACTTAAAAATTAGTTTGCAACAGAGACTGGCATAAGTAACAAGAAAAAGAACAACCAGTGCTGGCACAGATGTGGGAAAAAGAGACTCCCATTCCTGTTGGTGGGAATGTTAACTGATGAGGCCTTCTGGAAAATAATATAGATTTTTCTCAAAAAACTAAAAATTGAGCTTTAATATGACCTAGAAATACCACTCCTAGAAATATACCCTAAAAACCCCACAATGCAGAAAAGCCCTTGGCATTTCTATGTTCACTGTAGCACTATGTTCACTGTAGCACTACTCACAATAGTTAGAATCCAGAAACAACCCAAGTACCTGAGAACAGATGAGTGGTTAAAGAAACTGTGGTATATCTACATGGTGGAATACTTCACAGCCATTAAGAATAATTGTCATGACATAGGCTTATGGATGAATGTGGAGTGTTATTTTGAGTACAATGAGTCAGTCAGAGAAAATTAGACATAAACGAATCACACTGATGTGTGATATATAAAAAATAAGATAGTATAGTAATAGTATCCAGGAACACTATAGATGAAGGCCAGTAGAACCATTTCATGGTAGGGAGCTTGATACAAATAATGGGGGAGTGCAGTTAGGTCAGAGAAAGAACCACCATGGCAATGATATTGTAATAATCACTCTGGACAATAAGTGGGTGCTAAAAGGAGATAAAGTGATAGGTATGGTATCCTCAGTAGCAATATTGCAAGTCACAGTATCTAAAAGGAAAAAAAGGAAGAGAGAGAGAGCAAAAGAGAGAAAAAGTGTTTGCCCAGAGGCAGGTTGGGGGGAGACTGAACATTGATGATAGGAAATGTGTACTGTGAAGGCTATTGTACATTGTATAACGATATTCAATCATGAACAACTTTGCAACTGTGAAAAAAAACTGTATTATGAACAACCTTACCTGTAACCATGGTGTCTAAATAAAGTAATTAAATAAAATAACACAATATATAAAATATAAAAATTTGTATGCTCATTTTTAAGAACATATTAAAATATATCTGACTAAAATTAGGCCTAAAATAGATAATTTGGTTTAGAGGAGATATCTTTCTATTCTTCAAGGTTTTTTCCTTATCTGGGAAACTTTCTCAGGCTCTGTTTTTGATTTGAAGAGTTCCATAGATTTACAAGATAGAATGCTGCCCAAGTCACTTCTTGTATCTTGATTATTAGTGCCCCAATGCTTACGTCCAAATTCAGAACGAAAATAAATATGTTCCAGTTTTTTAATATGTCATTCAGGATCTTCAAAAAATATAAAAATGTTTGCAGTGGAAGATTATCTACTTAATACTATAACTTGAAATTAATCATCCCACTTGATCTTCAGAATCTCAAAAGAAAGACACGATCACCACTCTGGCTTTACAACTTGAAAGTCATAAAGTGATTTGAAAGGACTCATAAATATATTTTGTTAAAGATTAGACCCAGAATGCAATCTCAAGTATAGCTCACTCATGTCAAAATTCTAGATATTCAGCAAAGTTAAATTTTTCAGAAATTAGATAGGAATGTTAAAAATATAAATAGTATACAGAAACTGATACAGTATTTACCTATATTTGACTCTAGAAAGGGAAGGGTTACTTGATTCTTAGAAATAATATAATTACATGTAGAAAAAAATAAGTGAGTGACATACTTCAAAGCATTAAGGAAATCAGAGAAGGGAAAGTTATTCAAGGTCAAGAAAGGTTTCACTGAAAAACTAGGCCATTAACAGGACTTAAAAGAATGAAATATGAAGAGGTTGAAATGAATGAGAACATTGCAGGTGAAGTGCAAGATCCAAGATATGTGAGAGGAAAGTATAATTTATACACACAAAAAGAGCTAAAGTTTTTAGCACTCTATGTAGCCTAAAGTCTGACTTCTAGAGAAAAAATAGATAAATGAGGATGTTACCAAAGATGATTGAAAGGGCCATATACCCTTCAGATTATACTTTTGAATTGTTTTATTTTTTAAAGATCCAGTTACTATTTGACACAATTAAGAGTCTTTGCCAGATAGAATATTTCATCCACACTCAGTTCTTACCTTTAAAGATTGGTATAGACCTATCATGATTTTGAATGAACTTTCTGACTATTCACAAGCTGGCTTGCATTAATTATGTCAATAAAAGTTTATCAGTAGAGACTTCAAATTAAACTGTACCACCTGGAAAAGCAAAACATAGAAAAAAGTACCAATTATATATATATATATATATATATACATATATATGTATCAAACTTTTATTCTGAGATTGCTGAAGATAAGCAAAAAAGTACTAAATCTCTTATATTGTTGAGCATGTTTAAATACATATGATTAAATTTAATTTAAATGGATTTAAATTAAATTTAAGTGGATGTGAGTTAGTAAAGTCAAAGTTTGTTTTTTTATATTTCTTACACATAAATGTCTTAAAACTTTCTAGATAATTTTGGTATCATAATTTAATCTTATAATTTGTTTTTTGTGTAACTGAAATATAAAATTTTGGTATCATAATTTAATCTTATAATTTGATTTCTGTGTAACTAAAATATATTGAAAATAATACAAAATGTATGTTAGAAAGAACTTTTAAAAATAGGCCTATGTCTTTGCATTTAAATTTTAAGAGATGGAGAGATATAGTGATTCAAGATTTTATAGATTGCACTATAAGTTATTCATTTTTATACTATGTTCCAGTGTTTTTCTTTAAATCAAAGTATGATTTAAAGGTTACCCTTAATACTGTGACAGTAAATTTCTTTCAAATTAGTACTTGTTTTTCTCATACAGATGCATTGAAATTATGCCAGAAGATATAATTAACTTCACATAATTTTATTGAGAGGCTTTCAATGTCAAACAAATAAACAAAAATTAAAAAGTCTATGCAAAAAAATGGAATGCAGGGGCTGGATCAATAGCACAGTGGGTAGGGCATTTGCCTTGCAAGCAGTTGGACAGGGTTCGTTTCCCAACTTCTCATATGGCTGTTTGAGCCTGCGAGGAGTGATTTCTGAGTGCAGAGTCAGGAATAACCCTAGAGTGTCTGTATCTGCCCCCCAGAAAAACCCCACAAAACAAAAGAAGGCAATTTGATTCTTTAAATAACTTGATATACCTAATAAATGCAGTTCAAGTAAGTACCCTTAAATTCTTCTCTCTCCTGACATATATGCTAATGTCAGCAACTGTAATGTGGTGATTGAATGGAAAGACGTCAATCTTTAAACACTGCATTTATCACTAGAGTGTTTCAAATATTCCTAATTTATCAATGGTTCATATGATGCACAGCTGTTCAGGTAGATTTCAGTTGTTCAGGTAGATTTTAGTGAGCTGGGGCTAGATCTTGGTAGTTTAAGAAAACCTGGGCAAATTAAATGGGGGAAATCTGCATATAAATTAAAATTTTGTAATCAAAATTATCTGTATATAAGTGAGGTAATATTAAAGCACATGAAAAACACAAAGTCTCTTCTCTGGCCCAAACAATGAATCTCTATAAAGAAATTTGATCAAAATAAGAAAATGAATGAATCAGAAAAAAATAAAATATTTATGATACAAATTTGTAAAGTACAGAACTTTTCAACAGACATGATCAGGGAAGCCTTATCTTTTACCTGGCTGCCAAATTTCCATATGCAGTGGATAAAAATGATTTAACTGGAAAATGTACATTTTCTGAGATGGCATCTTTCTCATTATTGTATCAATGTGTCCTTTCATCTGGAGATCCTGTTAGAAAATAATTAGTAAGTTCCAGGTCAGGGGGTGTGATAGGAAGATGCCTGGGAACCCATACATCACAAGAAAAACCCAAAAGACAATGCGAAAAACTGTACTTCCAACATAGGCATAAGACCTGTAATACACCACCTCGTTACCTGCTCTCCCCCAAATGTAAGGTAGTCTTTTGCACCACTTTGGTCCTTTAAAAACTTTGCTAACTCATTTTAGTTTTTTTTTTTCCTTAAATTTATTTATTTATTTTTTTAAATGTTGGTCCTATTATATACATTTGCGAGCACATACATTTTTATTTATTTTATTTTATTTTTATTTTTATTTTTTTTATCATTTTTGGGTATGTGACCTGTGTCTGTTATCCCCTCTGTCCACCCCCAACTACACCAACAATACAATGTAGCTCCACTTCCCCCTGCAAAGACACACTAAATAAAGGGGAAATCTTACATATAAAAAAAGAGCTCTTATCTACTAGAGATAGGAACTCATAGTTGTTTACAATACAGAGATATCTCCTACCTTGAAAATATGTCATGTGGAATCAACTTAGACCTCAGATGATTAGATACCATTCATCCAGCCTTGAACCCTGGATCCCAGACATAGAATCGGCACAGCTCTTCACAACAGCTACAGGAAACAAACTCCATCTGAGACAGCCTTAATACTGCGGGGTCAACAACAAGGGCCAGCTCTAACATGATATCCTGACAACGAGGAAAATGTGAACAACTTGACCTTAGAGCAGATTAGCCTACCTTACCAGCTAACGACAAGACAAAACCAGAAGACTCGGCACCCTTTGGTAGGTCCAAAAGCCAAGATCTTGACTTACAGATGACTGGCTACTAGAACCACGACCAGACAGTATATATCTTGGGACCAATAAAAAAGCCCTAGTTTAGGGTTTGAACTATGACTTGCACAATAAGCATGATCCCCAGTCCCAAAGGTCTGACAGAGACAACTGCAACAGAATGGGGCTTCTGGAAGCACAAAGAAAGACGCTATCCTAGGTGCCATCCTAGGTTCAGTGCAAAGACCAAGGTCACCAACCACAGAAGATGGATTAAAACGACACTGAGGTAACAGAACCTCTAGAACCACAAAGACTGACTTCATCATAAGTCCCACCTCAGGATCTGTGCAGATACTGAGACCTCTAAACACAGAGCTCTGAGTGTATCACCCTGGACAGAACAGAAGTCTTCCACACACCAAAAAAACACCACCGGGAGAATAAATGATCCTGAGCAAAGTCTAGAGCTGATCCCATGACAGTATACTCCAAGGACGGAGAAACCCCATATTTCTTAGGCCAAGTGAATTCCTTTTCGAATGACCCCAATATTTACTGTGCCAGGGCAGGAGGGGAAAAAACAAAAATACAAAAAGCACAAAACCTTGGTTATTTTATATATATATATATATATATATATATATATATACATATATATACCTTCATTTATTATTGTTGTTATTATTTTTATTTACCTATCTATTTTGGTCGATTTCTCTTTTTGGGTGTGATTATTGAAATCGTTGTCCCCAATTATACTTATTTTTTTCTCTTCTTTTCTTTTCTTTTGTTATGTGCTATGCCATGTTTCTTATTTCAAGACCATGGCGTGTTTTTTTTTTTTGTTTTGTTTTGTTTTGCTTTGTTTTTCGTCTGTTTTTTTGTGGTGCTTATCGATATAGCTGGAGTCCTCACTGGATAATTGACACTTTTTTTTTGGTACTGGTGGAGTGTTTCACCTTCTTTCTCTCCTTCATCTCCCAAATCGATGATGAGAGCCTCTAGAAGGATTCCACCCATTTTTGGAGTATTAGACTCTTACCCCAGTTTATTTATCTTCTCTTTTTCAGGCAAAACCACGCAACTTGAACTAGCTAGTCCTGCCTACAGTTAGAGGGGAAGATAAGGGAGGCATCAAGACCAAACAGGTGCAAGACTACTAAGTAGTGGTTTGGATACAGAGGGGACCACATATTCTAGCCGCCCTGGGGGTGAGGGAAGAGGAAATGGGAGGTAGGACAAAAACGGAGGAGTAGGGAGGACCATTTGGTGATGGGAATCCCCCCTGATTTTATGTAAATATGTACCTAAAATGTTATTGTCAACAATATGTAAGACACTATGATCAAAATAAAAATTATATTAAAAAAAAGTTCTTTCTGAAGATTGACCAGCAAAAAACAAAAAAAAAAAAAAAAAAAAAGAAAGAAAATAATTAGTAAGTTCCTAATGGATAATCCATTTATTCTTAAATACCACATGTTTTATATTTACCAAAACACAATGACAATTACTGTCTACTTAAAAATCTTAATGCAGATATTTACATTTAGAATTTTAAATTATTTTATTTAGAACTTTTATATCCTAAAGTTAAATTATGCATAAATGAGTAGATAGAAGCTCATATATAACTACATCAAATATTTTCTTAGGGGCCAGGGAAATAGCACAGTGGTTGGGTGTTTGCCCTGCACACTGCCAACCCGGGTTCAAGCTCCTGCATCCAATATGGTTCCTGGAGCCTGCCAGGGACGATATTTTTTGCTGTTGTTTTGTTTTATTTTGTTTTGGGGCCACATCTGGTGACGCTCAGGGATTACTCCTGGCTCTGCATTCAGATGTCGCCAGGAGTGATTTCTGAACACTTGTAACCCCTGAGTGCTGCCTGTGTGGCCCCAAAACCAAACAAAACAAGAACTTTCCTTAAATGTCATGTTGCTCATAAATGTAAGTGCTGATTTTTATGTGTAGGTTTTGTTGTTGTTATTGCTGTTGTTGTTGTTGTTGGGCCACACTCAGCAGCAGTCAAAGGTTACTCCTGGCTGTCCAGTCAGAAGTTACTCCTGGCAGGCCCCAGGAATCACATGAGAAGCCAGGGATAAAACCTGGGTCGACCATGTGCAAGGCAAAGGCTCTATCCACTGTATTATTGCTCTGGCCCATAACTGTTGATTTTGTATGAGTTTTGAGCTTATTTTTATAGTATAGATACTAGAATATCGAGGATGTTAATAAATTTTTAGTTCTTAAGTAAATTTTCCATATAAGACATAGTTTTATTGACGACACTATAGATAAGCAAAAATTTCTTGATGTTTATTCTGTCTACATTTGTAGAACTGCATATTTGCTTATTTGTACTCTCATTATTATTTGGGGGGATACAAATATGAAACACATACATTTTTGACAAACATGTTTCTGCTCTAGAATTATTTGGAGCTTTATCAAGTGAATTCAAATATTTCATTCCAGAAAAATTAATTTGGTATAAGATTATCTACAAAACACACTTTAAAAAATAAGATCTATAGACCCTATAATGTTGGTGGTTTCTTTTCAAGAATTGGTGCCAGAAAACTAGACAGACACATCAATACTATACAGAACAAAATTATAGAAGCATGTAAGAACCAGGTATAAATCCTTACATCCTCCTCCATAAAACATTCTTCAGATTAGTTGCAGATATAAATATAAAATACTATTATAAAGTTACTAGAAGATGACATAAAAATCTAGACAGTTTATAGCATTTTTGTTATATTATCAAAGTTCAACCTATGGAAGAAAGAATTGTTAAATTTTTCTTCAGTACTTTTTTTGTAAAATCTGCTCTGTAAAGGACACTGTAAGAATAAAAAAGGCAAGTTCTGCCAGGGAGAAAATATTTCCAAAAGCCATATGTGATAAGGAATTGCTTTCCAGAAGGTGAAAACATTTAAGGGTATAAAGTGCTCAAAACTCATAAGTAAAAATAATAATAATAATAATAATAATCCCGTTATAAAGGTCAAAAACCCTAAAACACATCTCATTCAATAGACATAAAAACAAATTAGATGGAACTAACTGTATGTGTTCATAATAAAATGTTAAAAAATTTCAAAATTAAAAAAAAAAGTACAATGCTGGACCAGAGGAATAGCAGCACAGAGGAAGGGTGTTGCCTTGCAAGCAGCCGATCCAGGAAATGCGTTGGTTTGAATCTGGCATTCCATATGGTCCCCTGTGCCTGCCTGGAGTGATTTCTGAGCACAGAGCCAGGAGTAACCCCTGAGCGCCATCGGGTGTGGCCCAAAAACAAAACAAAGACAAAAAAAGAAAGGAAGAAAGGAATAGAAAGTAAGAAAGAAAGTGAAAGAAAGAAAGAAAGAAAGAAAGAAAGAAAGAAAGAAAGAAAAAAGAAAGAAAGAAAAAAGAAAGAAAGAAAGAAAGAAAGAGAGAGAGAGAGAAAGAGAGAAAGAAAAAGAGAAAGAAAGAAAGAAAGCAAGAAGGAAGAAAGAAAGAAAGAAAGAAAGAAAGAAAGAAAGAAAGAAAGAAAGAAAGAAAGAAAGAAAGAAAGAAAGAAAGAAAGAAAGAAAGAAAGAAAGAAAGAAAGAAGAAAGAAAGAAAGGGAGTGAGTGAGAAATGGCTGCATGTGGGGGTTTTCAGGCAGAGTGCTGATTGCTCTACCTGCAGAGTCTCCACCAGGCTGTGTTTCTTCTGAGGAACTGAGCACCGGAAGGGAGCCCTGTCCTACCCTTCTCTGTCTTTCCTGAACTCTGGAAACTCTCCTCAGAGCCCTGGGAAGCAAACCCCAAAAAAACTACATTCGGAAGCTACCCAGCGAGCCAGTGAGTGAGTGAGAAATGGCTGCATGTGGGGGTTTCCAGGCAGAGTGCTGATTGCTCTACCTGCAGAGTCTCCACCCGGCTGTGCTTCTTCTGAGGAACTGAGCACCGGAAGGGAGCCCTGTCCTACCCTTCTCTGTCTTTCCTGAACTCTGGAAGCTCTACTCAGAGCCCTGGGAAGCGAACCCCAAAGAAACTACATTCGGAAGCTACCCAGCGAGCCAGTGAGTGAGTGAGAAATGGCTGCATGTGGGGGTTTCCAGGCAGAGTGCTGATTGCTCTACCTGCAGAGTCTCCACCCGGCTGTGCTTCTTCTGAGGAACTGAGCACCGGAAGGGAGCCCTGTCCTACCCTTCTCTGTCTTTCCTGAACTCTGGAAGCTCTCCTCAGAGCCCTGGGAAGCGAACCCCAAAAAAACTACATTCGGAAGCTACCCAGTGAGCCAGTGACTCTCCTCAGAGTCCTGGGAAGTGAACCCCAAAAATACAGCATTCTGAAGCTGCCCAGCGAACGAGTGAAAACTACGCCTGACCAGTGGGGCCCGACTGTGAAAAACTGTGAGTGCTGCCTGTGTGTGTCTCTCTGCTATCCTGTTGTGTGAGCCTCCTGAAAGTGGGCTGAAAAGAGGCTCCAGAAGGCACTTAGCTCCACTTCGCTACGCAGCCTTGTGCTCTTTCTAAAAAAAAGAACACCATCACGAGAAGAAAAAAACCACACTAAGAACTGTGCTGGATCACAGAAGCAAGAATTTCTCTCCAGACTGTCTTCTCTGCTGCGTGCTTGGGCCTAAGATTTGATCCTGTGTGAGGCTTCATCCACGGAGGACTCCCCTACCTTGGAGGCAAGGCGGCCCATTCAGAAAGGGCGGAGCCAGAGAAGTGTGTTGCCTGCATCATATAACCAATGAATACCACCACAACACGTAGAAAACCCCACAATACAAGTGTGACAATGGGGAAACAACGCAGGCCAGCATCAGACATAGAGAATAAAGATGACAATTCTGATGACCAGTTAAAGACCAACCAACTAATCAATCTCTCAGATAAGGACTTTAGAGTAGCAATATGGAATATACTCAAAGAACTCAAAGAAACCATGAATAGAATAGAACAGAACACTAATAAGAATGAAGAAAATATGAAGACAGAAATCACAAAACTCCAAACTGAAATAACAGGTCAAATAACAGGCCTGAAAAAATCAGTAAACGAAGTGAATGACAAAATGGATAAGCTCTGGGACAGGGTATCAGAAGCTGAGAATAGACTTGGTGCTGTGGAAGATGAGATACATAACAATTCCATACAGCAGGAGAGATTGGACAAAAAACTTAAAGCAAATGAGCAGACAATGGAAAAATTAGTCAAAGAATGGGAACAGATGAAAATAGAAGTCTATGATAAGATCAACAGAAACAACTTAAGAATCATTGGAGTCCCAGAGACCCAGGAAGAAAATTTCCAGGAAGAATCAATGGTCAAGAACATCATTAAAGAGAAACTTCCAGAGCTAAAGAATATATGTGATCAAATCCTGCATGCTCAAAGAGTACCAACAAAAAGAGACCCAAAAAAAACCACCCTAAGACACATCCTAGTCACAATAACAAATCCCACAGATAGAGACAGAATTCTGAAAACAGCAAGATCAAAAGGGGAAATTATATTCAAGCAAGCATCCCTGAGATTTACAGCAGACCTGTCACCAGAAACACTAAATGCCAGAAAGCAGTGGTGGGATATTGTGACAAGACTGAATGAAATGAATGCTTCACCTAGAATACTGTACCCAGCAAAACTCACTTTCCGGTTTGACGGAAGAATACATGGTTTCACAGACAAAAAACAGCTCAGAAACTTTACAGACTCAAAACCAGTCTTAAGAGAAAAACTGAAAGACCTAATCTAAGACAAGAATGACCAAAAGACACACCAATTTTTGATATAAAGATGGCATTAAATCCCAGGACAATTCTTTCTCTCAACGTCAATGGACTAAATGCACCAGTTAAGAGACACAGAGTGGCTAAATGGATCAAAAAACTCAATCCAACCTTCTGCTGCCTACAAGAAACGCACCTGAATAGTCAGAACAAACATAGACTCAAAATAAAAGGCTGGAGAAAAGTTATCCAAGCAAACAACACCCATAAAAAAGCTGGAGTGGCCATACTAATATCAGATAATGCAAACTTTATACTCAGGAAGGTTGTAAGGGACAAAGACGGACATTTTATATTAATCAAGGGGTATGTAGAGCAGGAAGAAATAACTCTCCTAAACATATATGAACCGAATGAGGGGCCAGCAAAATATTTAAAACAACTGTTGACAAATCTGAAAAACAATATCAATAACAATACAATAATTGTGGGGGACCTCAACACTGCTTTGTCAACACTGGATAGGTCAACCAGACTGAAACCCAACAAGAATATACTAGACCTGAGGAGAGAAATGGAAGAAAGAGGCCTAGTGGATATATATAGGACACTCCATCCCCAGAAACCAGGATACACATTCTTCTCCAACGTACATGGGACATTCTCCAGGATAGACTACATGCTGGCACATAAAACATACCTCCATAATATCAAGAGGATAGAAATTTTGCAGACTACCTTCGCTGACCACAAGGCTCTGAAATTATTTGTGAATTCCAAAGGGACTCAGAAGAAAAACTTTAACACCTGGAAATTAAACAGCCTCATACTCAATAACCAGTGGGTCCGAGATGAAATCAAGAAGGAAATCGAAAGGTTCCTGGAAACAAATGACAATAAAGACACAAACTATCGGAACTTATGGGACACAGCAAAAGCAGTACTGAGAGGAAAATTTTTAGCTCTGCAAGCACACATCAGGAAGGAAGAAGGAGCTTACCTGAGTAGCTTAATGACACAGCTAATAGAACTAGAAAGTACTCAACAAAAGGACCCAAAAATAGGAAGACAGAAGGAAATAACAAAGCTGAGAACAGAAATCAACGAAGTGGAAACCCAAAAAACAATCCGAAAGATCAACGAAAGCAGAAGTTGGTTCTTCGAAAAAATAAACAAGATTGATAGACCACTGGTAAACCTAACAAAGAAAGAGAGAGAGAGAAACTTGATAACTCGTATTAGGAATGAAAAAGGAGAGATCACTACTGATATGACAGAGATTCAAAGGGTAATCAGAAACTACTTTGAAAAACTCTATGCCACTAAAAATGAGAACCTGGAAGAAATGGATAAATTCTTGGACTCTTATAATCTTCCACGGTTGAAAGAAGAGGATGTAGCATATCTAAACACGCACCATCACCATTGATGAAATTAAAATGGTAATCAAAAGTCTGCCCAAAAACAAATAGCCCAGGCCCAGATGGATTCACTAATGAATTCTATCAAACTTTCCAAGAGGAACTACTACCAATCCTGGCAAGACTCTTTCATG
Source organism: Suncus etruscus (assembly GCF_024139225.1). Taxonomy (NCBI): domain Eukaryota; kingdom Metazoa; phylum Chordata; class Mammalia; order Eulipotyphla; family Soricidae; genus Suncus; species Suncus etruscus. The sequence goes on from NC_064859.1 coordinate 71,618,585, forward strand.
AAATTGAACAAGTGGAAACACTCCCAAATAGCTTTTATGAAGCCAACATCACCTTGATACCTAAACCAGACAGAGATGCTACGAAAAAAGAAAATTACAGACCAATATCGCTGATGAATGCAGATGCAAAAATCCTGGCAAATAGGATTCAATGCCTCGTTAAGAAGATCATCCACTACGATCAAGTAGGTTTCATCCCAGAAATGCAAGGATGGTTTAACATCCGTAAGTCTATCAACATAATACACAACATCAACAACAAGAAAAATAAAAACCACATGATTATATCAATAGATGCAGAGAAAGCATTTGACAAGGTCCAACACCCATTCTTGATCAAAACTCTCAGCAAGATGGGAATGGAAGGAACCTTTCTCAATATAGTTAAGGCCATCTACCACAAGCCAGTGGCAAATATTATCCTCAATGGAGAAAAACTAAAAGCCTTCCCTCTAAATGCTGGCACAAGACAAGGCTGTCCTCTCTCACCTCTCCTATTCAACATAGCACTGGAAGTACTTGGTATAGCGATTAGGCAAGAAAAAGATATCAAGGGAATCCAGATAGGAAAGGAAGAAGTCAAGCTCTCACTGTTTGCAGATGACATGATGCTCTACTTAGAAAACCCTAAAGACTCTACAAAAAACTTCTAGAAACAATAGACTCATATAGCAAGGTGGCAGGCTACAAAATTAACACACAAAAATCAATGGCCTTTCTATACACCAATAGTAATAAGGAAGAAATAGATATTAAGAAAACAACCCCATTCACAATAGTGCCACACAAACTCAAATATCTTGGAATCAACTTGACTAAAAATGTGAAAGACCTATACAAAGAAAACTATAAAACTCTGCTCCAAGAAATGAGAGGACACGTGGAAATGGAAACACATACCCTGCTCATGGATTGGCAGGATTAACATCATCAAAATGGCAATACTCCCCAAGGCATTATACAGATTCAACGCTATCCCTCTAAAGATACCTATGACATTCTTCAAAGAGGTAGATCAGGCACTTTTGAAATTTGTTTGGAACAATAAACACCCTAGAATAGCTAAAGCAATCATTGGGAAAAAGAATATGGGAGGAATTACTTTCCCCAACTTTAAACTTTACTACAAAGCAATAGTTATCAAAACAGCATGGTATTGGAATAAGGACAGGTCCTCAGATCAGTGGAATAGGCTTGAATACTCAGAAAATGTTCCCCAGACATACAATCACCTAATTTTTGATAAAGGAGCAGGAAATCCTAAATGGAGCAAGGAAAGCCTCTTCAACAAGTGGTGTTGGCACAACTGGCTAGCCACTTGCAAAAAATTGAACTTAGACCCCTAGCTAACATCATGTACGAAGGTAAAATCCAAATGGATTAAAGACCTCGATATCTGACCCCAAACCATAAGATATATAGAACAAAACATAGGCAAAACTCTCCAGGACATTGAGACTTCAGGCATCTTCAAGGAGGAAACTGCACTCTCCAAGCAAGTGAAAACAGAGATTAACAGATGGGAATATATTGAGTTGAGAAGCTTCTGCACCTCAAAGGAAATAGTGCCCAGGATACAAGAGCCACCCACTGAGTGGGAGAATCTATTCACCCAATTCCCATCAGACAAAGGGCTAATCTCCAAAATATACAAGGCACTGACAGAAATTTACAAGAAAAAAACATCTAATCCCATCAAAAAATGGGGAGAAGAAATGAACAGACACTTTGACAAAGAAGAAATACAAATGGCCAAAAGACACATGAAGAAATGCTCCACATCACTAATCATCAGAGAAATGCAAATCAAAACAACAATGAGATACCACCTCACACCACAGAGAATGGCACACATCACAAAGAATGAGAACAAACAGTGCTGGCGGGGATGTGGAGAGAAAGGAACCCTTATCCACTGCTGGTGGGAATGCCGTCTAGTTCAACCTTTATGGAAAGCGATATGGAGATTCCTCCAAAAACTGGAAATCGAGCTCCCATACGATCCAGCTATACCACTCCTAGGAATATACCCTAAGAACACAAAAATACAATACAAAAATCCCTTCCTTACACCTATATTCATTGCAGCACTATTTACCATAGCAAGACTCTGGAAACAACCAAGATGCCCTTCAACAGACGAATGGCTAAAGAAACTGTGGTACATATACACAATGGAATATTATGCAGCTGTCAGGAGGGATGAAGTCATGAAATTTTCCTATACATGGATGTACACAGAATCTATTATGCTGAGTGAAATAAGTCAGAGAGAGAGAGAAAAACGCAGAATGGTCTCACTCATCTATGGGTTTTAAGAAAAATGAAAGACACCCTTGTAATAATAATTTTCAGACACAAAAGAGAAAAGAGCTGGAAGTTCCAGCTCACCTCAGGAAGCTCACCACAAAGAGTGATGAGTTTAGTTAGAGAAATAACTACATTTTGAACTGTCCTAATATTGAGAATGTATGAGGGAAATGTAGAGCCTGTTTAGGGTACAGGCGGGGGTTGGATGGGGAGGAGGGAGATTTGGGACTTGGGTGATGGGAATGTTGCACTGGTGATGGGTGGTGTTCCTTTTATGACTGAAACCCAAACACAATCATGTATGTAATCAAGGTGTTTAAATAAAAAAATAAAAAAAAAAGAAGTGAGAAGCCTAGGCTTGCTCTTCAAGTCTATGTTCTTTCTTGAGCACATATCTCCCTTGTATATTATATGTATCTTGCTTGCTTAAAATTTTTACTCCGGAGAAGATCCTGCTGGTCTCTCTTGAATACGTATTTCCTTTTTCTCTCCTCTCACATAGTTTTTGGTTTGTTTGTTTGTTTTGTTTGGTGGCCACACCAGAAAAAAAAAAGAAAGAAAGAAAGAAAGAAAGAAAGAAAGAAGGAAGGAAGGAAGGAAGGAAAGAAAGAAAGAAAGAAGGAAGAAAAAAGGAAGAAAGGGAAGAAAGAAAAAGAAGAAGAAAAAAAAAAGGAAGAAAGGAAAAGAAAACAATGAGATGTGCCCACATAATTCGCAGATACTAAAATCCTGAAACAGCCCCAAAGCCTTATGAGTATACTGACAAAAAAATTACCTTGAGCACAGTGCTCAAGAAGTTATGCTTGAAGACGAAGAAGTTGTATTTGTTTTTTAGGAATGATTTTTTTTTGAATTTGTAATCCTCTATAACTACAGAGATGTTCGTAGCTCCTCACACAAAGGAAATTGAGTTCATTTTCACATCTGCGGTGTCCCTGAGAACCATGTTGCTTATGAGGTCTCAAGTTGTACAAATTAAAGTTATTACTAAAAATAAAAAAGCAAAAAAACTGGAACTGGTTCAGGATGTCCACTGATAAATAAAACCTTAAAACCTTTGGGCAAGAGAGAGAGAGAGAGAGACAGAGAGACTGAGAGACAGAGAGAGAGACAGAGACAGAGAGAGACAGAGAGAGACAGAGAGAGACAGAGACAGAAAGAGACAGAGAGAGGAGAGAGAGGAGAGAGAGAGGGGAGAGAGAGGGGAGAGAGAGGGGAGAGAGAGGGGAGAGAGAGGGGAGAGAGAGGGGAGAGAGAGGGGAGAGAGAGTTAGGAAATGTATGAAAATTAGAGGCATTGGGGCTGGAGCGGTAATGCAGCAGTAGGGTGCTTGCCTTGCATGTATCTGACCCAGGATAGACCCCTCCGTTCGATCCCTGGCGTCTTATATGGTCCTCAAGCCAGGAGCGATTTCTGAGCTCCGACAAGAGTAACCACTGAACATCAGCTGGTGTAGCCCAAAGCTCTCTCCCACCCCAAAATTAGAGGCATCAATGTATCGTTGTTGATCTTACAACATACTGATAACACTTAAAATGTAACCTGCATTTTGCACTTTGTTCTCAATTGAATCAATCTGAAAGGAAAATAAAAGCTTGAAAGATAATCCAGTAGGGTTTGTGTATTCCTTAGTTAGATTAGACATAATCTCGAGTTATATCACTCAGCAACTGCACTCTGATTTTTACTAAACTGTGTTGAAAATTTATTATCATGAAAATATTGACTAGATACCTATACAATATATACTATATATATTCAATATACATACAATATTGACTAGATACCTACACAATTTTATTGATAATGTCCTTGATTTGAAAGCAAACAAGATGTCCTTCAGTGGTGAATAAATAAACCAGTACACCCAGATAATGAACCATGAGAGACAAAAATCACAAGCATATATTACTTTGTGAAAGCAAGCAATCTTTAAAAATACATATTATATTATTATAAGTAACATAACACTCTGTAAAGGCAAAAATATTTTTAAATAGTTAGATAAATACCTGTGATTATTATGTAGAATTTAGTAATTAACAAGCAGAATATAGGTTTGTTGTTTTGGTTACTTGGCTGTACTGAGGGCTTAGTCTGGCTCTGTACTCAGGAACTGCATTTGGAGGGGCATGTCCTGCTTGGAATTGAGCTTGTGTATGCCATGTGCAAGGCAAATGGCCTACTTTATATACTATCACACTAATCCTAGACTGTTGAAGATTTTTACGGTGATGAAACTGCCCTGTGTTTTATAATAAAAGTGGATTTATGGTGGACATGATACAAACCTATAGAAGATATATATTAAGATATGTAGCTCACCACAAGAAGTGGTGAATGCAGTTAGAGAAATAACTACACTAACAACTATCATGGCAATGGAAGTGAGTGAGAGAAGTAGAATGCCTGTCTCGAATACAGGCAGGGGGTTAGGGAGGAGTGAGTTGGGGGGCATTGGTTTTGGGAATGCTTCGCTGGTGAAGGGGAGTGTTCCTTTTATGACTGACACTAACTACAATCATGTTTATACTCATAGTGTTTAAATAAAGATATTATTATTTTTTAAATTATTTAAACACCTTAATTACATACATGATTGTGTTTGGGTTTCAGTCATGTAAAGAACACCACCCATCACCAGTGCAACATTCCCACCACCAATGTCCCAAGTCTCCCTCCTCCCCACCTGACCCCCGCCTGTACTCTAGACAGGCTCTCCATTTTCCTCATACATTCTCATTATTAGGACAGTTCAAAATGTAGTTATTTCTCTAACTAAACTCATCACTCTTTGTGGTGAGCTTCCTGAGGTGAGCTGGAACTTCCAGCTCTTTTCTCTTTTGTGTCTGAAAATTATTATTACAAGGGTGTCTTTCATTTTTCTTAAAACCCATAGATGAGTGAGACCATTCTGCGTTTTTCTCTCTCTCTCTGACTTATTTCACTCAGCATAATAGATTCCGTGTACATCCATGTATAGGAAAATTTCATGACTTCATCTCTCCTGACAGCTGCATAATATTCCATTGTGTATATGTACCACATTTTCTTTAGCCATTCGTCTGTTGAAGGGCATCTTGGTTGTTTCCAGAGTCTTGCTATGGTAAATAGTGCTGCAATGAATATAGGTGTAAGGAAGGGATTTTTGTATTGTATTTTTGTGTTCCTAGGGTATATTCCTAGGAGTGGTATAGCTGGATCGTATGGGAGCTCGATTTCCAGTTTTTGGAGGAATCTCCATATCGCTTTCCATAAAGGTTGAACTAGACGGCATTCCCACCAGCAATGGATAAGAGTTCCTTTCTCTCCACATCCCCGCCAACACTGTTTATTCTCATTCTTTGTGATGTGTGCCATTCTCTGGGATGTGAGGTGGTATCGCATCGTTGTTTTGATTTGCATCTCCCTGATGATTAGTGATGTGGAACATTTTTTCATGTGTCTTTTGGCCATGTGTATTTCTTCTTTGTCAAAGTGTCTGTTCATTTCTTCTCCCCATTTTTTGATGGGGTTAGATGTTTTTTCTTGTAAAGTTCTGTCAGTGCCTTGTATATTTTGGAGATTAGCCCCTTATCTGATGGGTATTGGGTGAATAGTTTCTCCCACTCAGTGGGTGGCTCTTGTATCCTGGGCACTATTTCCTTTGAGGTGCAGAATCTTCTCAGCTTAATATATTCCCATCTGTTAATCTCTGCTTTCAGTTGCTTGGAGAGTGCAGTTTCCTCCTTGAAGATGACTGTAATGTTCTGGAGTGTTTTGCCTATGTGCTGTTCAATATATCTTATGGTTTTGGGGCTGATATCGAGGTCTTTAATCCATTTGGATTTTACCTTCATACATGAAGTTAGCTGGGGGTCTAAGTTCAATTTTTTGCAATTGGCTATCCAATTGTGCCAACACCACTTGTTGAAGAGGCTTACCTGCTCCATTTAGGATTTCCTGCTCCTTTATCAAAAATTAGGTGATTGTATGTCTGGGGAACATTTTCTGAGTATTCAAGCCTATTCCACTGATCTGAGGACCTATCCTTATTCCAATACCATGCTGTTTTGATAACTGTTGCTTTATAGTACAGTTTAAAGTTGGGGAAAGTAATTCCTCCCATATTTTTTCCCAATGATTGCTTTAGCTATTCGAGGGTGTTTATTGTTCCAAATGAATTTCAAAAGTGTCTGATCCTCTTCTTTGAAGAATATCATGGGTATCTTTAGAGGGATAGCATTAAATCTGTATAATGCCTTGGGGAGTATTGCCATTTTGATGATGTTAATCCTGCCAATCCATGAGCAGGGTATGCGTTTCCATTTCCGTCTGTCCTCTCTTATTTCTTGGAGCAGAGTTTTATAATTTTCTTTGTATAGGTCCCTCACATATTTAGTCAAGTTGATTCCAAGATATTTGAGTTTGTGTAGCACTAATGTGAATGGGGTTGTTTTCTTAATGTCCATTTCTTTCTTATTACTATTGGTGTATAGAAAGGCCATTGATTTTTGTGTGTTAATTTTGTAGCCTGCCACCTTGCTATATGAGTCTATTGTTTCTAGCTTTTTGATAGAGTCTTTAGGGTTTTCTAAGTAGAGTATCATGTCATCTGCAAACAGTGAGAGCTTGAATTCTTCCTTTCCAATCTGGATTCCTTGATATCCTTTTCTTGCCTAATCTCTATAGCAAGTACTTCCAGTGCTATGTTGAATAGGAGTGGTGAGAGAGGACAGCCTTGTGTTGTGCCAGAATTTAGAGGGAAGGCTTTCAGTTTTTCTCCATTGAGGATAATATTTGCCACTGGCTTGTGGTAGATGGCCTTCACTATATTGAGAAAGGTTCCCTCCATTCCCATCTTGCTGAGAGTTTTGTTCAAGAATGGGTGTTGGACCTTGTCAAATGCTTTCTCTGCATCTATTGATATAATCATGTGGTTTTTATTTTTCTTGTTATTGATGTTGTATATTATGTTGATAGATTTACGGATGTTAAACCAGCCTTGCATTCCTGGGATGAAACCTACTTGATCGTAGTGGATGATCTTTTTAACGAGGCATTGAATCCTATTTGCCAGGATTTTGTTGAGGATATTTGCATCTGCATTCATCAGTGATATTGGTCTGTAATTTTCTTTTTTGGTAGCGTCTCTGTCTGGTTTAGGTATCAAGGTGATGTTGGCTTCATAAAAGCTATTTGGAAGTGTTTCTGTTTGTTCAATTTCATGAAAGAGTCTTGCCAAGATTGGCAGTAGTTCCTCTTGGAAAGTTTGATAGAATTCATTAGTGAATCCATCTGGACCTGGGCTTTTGTTTTTCAGCAGACATTTGATTACTGTTTTAATTTCATCAATGGTGATGGAGGTGTTTAGATATGCTACATCCTTTTCCTTCAACAGTGGAAGATTATAAGAGTCCAAGAATTTATCCATTTCTTCCAGGTTCTCATTTTTAGTGGCGTAGAGTTTTTCAAAGTAGTTTCTGATTACCCTTTGAATCTCTGTCATATCAGTAGTGATCTCTCCATTTTCATTCCTGATACGAGTTATTAAGTTTCTCTCTCTCTCTTTCTTTGTTAGGTTTGCCAGTGGTCTATCAATCTTGTTTATTTTTTCAAAGAACCAACTTCTGCTTTTGTTGATCTTTCGGATTGTTTTTTGAGTTTCCACTTCGTTGATTTCTGCTCTCAGCTTTGTTATTTCCTTCTGTCTTCCTATTCTTGGGTCCTTTTGTTGAGCATTTTCTAGTTCTATTAGCTGTGTCATTAAGCTACTCAGGTAAGCTCCTTCTTCCTTCCTGATGTGTGCTTGCAAAGCTTTAAATTTTCCTCTCAATTCTTCTTTTGCTGTGTCCCATAAATTCTGATAATATGTGTCTTTGTTGTCATTTGTTTCCAGGAACCTTTTGATTTCCTCCTTGATTTCATCTCGGACCCACTGGTTATTGAGCATGAGGCTGTTTAACTTCCAGGTGTTAAAGTGTTTCTTCTGAGTCCCTTTGGAGTTCACAAATAATTTCAGAGCCTTGTGGTCAGCGAAGGTAGTCTGCAAAATTTCTATCCTCTTGATCTTATGGAGGTATGTTTTATGTGCCAGCATGTAGTCTATCCTGGAGAATATCCCATGTACATTGGAGAAGAATGTGTATCCAGGTTTCTGGGGATGGAGTGTCCTATATATATCCACTAGGCCTCTTTCTTCCATTTCTCTCCTCAGGTCTAGTATATTCTTGTTGGGTTTCAGTCTGGTTGACCTATCCAGTGTTGACAAAGCCGTGTTAAGGTCCCCCACAATTATTGTGTTGTTGTTGATATTATTTTTCAGATTTGTCAACAGTTGTATTAAATATTTTGCTGGCCCCTCATTCGGTGCATATATGTTTAGGAGAGTGAATTCTTCCTGCTCTACGTACCCCTTGATTAATATAAAATGTCCATCTTTGTCCCTTACAACCTTCCTGAGTATAAAGTTTGCATTATCTGATATTAGTAAGGCCACTCCAGCTTTTTTATGGGTGTTGTTTGCTTGGATAATTTTTCTCCAGCCTTTTATTTTGAGTCTATGTTTGTTCTGACTATTCAGGTGCGTTTCTTGTAGGCAGCAGAAGGTTGGATTGAGTTTTTTGATCCATTTAGCCGCTCTGTGTCTCTTAACTGGTGCATTTAGTCTATTGACGTTGAGAGAAAGAATTATTCTGGGATTTAACGCCATCTTTATTTCAAAATTTTGTATGTCTTTTGGGTAGTCTTGTCTTAGATTAGGTCTTTCAGTTTTTCTCTTAAGACTGGTTTTGTGTCTGTGAAGTTTCTGAGCTGTTGTTTGTCTGTGAAACCATGTATTCTTTCGTCAAACCGGAAAGTGAGTTTTGCTGGGTATAGTATTCTGGGTGAAGGATTCATTTCATTCAGTCTTGTCACAATATCCCACCACTGCTTTCTGGCATTGAGTGTTTCTGGTGACAGGTCTGCTGTAAATCTCAGGGAAGCTTGCTTGAACGTGATTTCCCCTTTTGATCTTGCTGTTTTCAGAATTCTCTCTCTATCTGTAGGATTTGTCATTGTGACTAGGATGTGTCTTGGAGTGGTTTTTCTGGGGTCTCTTTTGGTTGGTACTCTTCGGGCATGCAGGATTTGATCACATATATTCTTTAGCTCTGGAAGTTTCTCTTTAATGATGTTCTTGACCGTTGATTCTTCCTGGAAATTTTCTTCCTGGGTCTCTGGGACTCCAATGATTCTTAAGTTGTTTCTGTTGATCTTATCATAGACTTCTATTTTCATCTGTTCCCATTCTTTGACTAATTTTTCCATTGTCTGCTCATTTGCTTTAAGTTTTTTGTCCAATCTCTCCTGCTGTATGGAATTGTTATGTATCTCATCTTCCACAGCACCAAGTCTATTCTCAGCTTCTGATACCCTGTCCCAGAGCTTATCCATTTTGTCATTCACTTCGTTTACTGACTTTTTCAGTCCTGTTAGTTGACATGTTAGTTCAGTTTGGAGTTTTGTGATTTCTGTCTTCATATTTTCTTGGTTCTTATTAGTGTTCTGTTCAACTCGATCCATGGTTTCTTGGAGTCCATTGAGTATCTTCCATATTGCTAGTCTAAAGTCCTTATCTAAGAGGTTGATTAGTTGGTTGGTCATTATCTGGTCCTCAGAATTGTCATCTTCATTCTCTATGTCTGATGCTGGCCTGCGTTGTTTCCCCATTGTCACACTTGTATTGTGGGTTTTTCTACGTGTTGTGGTTGTATTCATTGTCTATATGATGCAGGCAGCACACTCCTCTGGCTCCTCCCTTTCTGGATGGTCTGACTTGCCTCTAAGGGAGGGGAGTCCTCCGTGGATGAAGCCTCACACTGGGTCAAATCTTAGGCCCGAGCATGCAACAGAGAAGACAGTCCGGAGAGAAATGCTTGCTTCTGTGATATAGCACAGTTCTTAGTGTGATTTTTCCTTCTTGTTGCAATGGAGTTCTTTCCTTAGTAAGAGTGCTGGAGCCTCTTTTTGCCCCACTCGCAAGAGTTTCACGCAAGAGGACAGTAGACAGACATATACAGGTCAAAATCACAGTTTTTCACAGTTGGGCCCCACTGGGCCGGTGTACTTTTGTGGATTTTCCCCGCCTGGTGTCACACACAGGGAGCCAGCTTTTGCAAAGCTTTGCCGGTTTTCATGCTCTGTAGTCCCTCCCTGAAAATGGCGTCTGGGCGAGCGAGGTTTCTGGAGCCTCTTTTTGCCCCACTCGCAAGAGTTTCACGCAAGAGGACAATAGACAGACATAGACAGGTCACACTCACAGTTTTTCACAGTTGGGCCCCACTGGGCCGGTGTACTTTCACGGATTTTCCCCGCCTGGTGTCACACACAGGGAGCCAGCTTTTGCAAAGCTTAGCCGGTTTTCATGCTCTGTAGTCCCTCCCTGAAAAATCAATAAAGATATTATTTTAAAAAAATCTATCAACAGGTCTGGGAAGGTGGCATAAGAGGTAAGGTGTCTGCCTTGCAATCTCTAGCCAAGGAAGGACCATGGTTCAATCCCCTGGCGTCCCATATGGTCCCCCCAAGCCAGGGGAAATTTCTGAGCGCTTGGCCAGGAGTAGCCCCTGAATATCAAGTGGATGTGGCCCGAAAATCCAAAAAAAAAAATCTATCAACATAGCCTTCTGTATAAACAACAAATAAAAATTATAAAATAAAGTTATGATGTTAAATTGTTTTCTACTTTAAAAAAAAAGAATGAGTGTATGATGTTAAATTGTTTTCTACCCTAAAAAAAAAGAATGGATCCTAGTGCAAACTCTGAACTTTGAGTGATGATGTATAAATATAAGTTCATTCATGGTAACAAATGTCCCACATTATTGAAGTTGTTAATAATAGAGGATGTCTGTTGGTAGAAACAGGAGTTCAACAGGAAGTTCAATATTGCTGTCAGTATTAAATTGCTTGAAAAAGTTATTAAAGCAAAAGGGCAATGAAGTATAGAAGATATAAATTTAGTTAATTTTAAAAAAAGTATATAGTCAACATGAAATCACATTAATGATTTCTTTCTTTTTACATAACATTTTTTCTGAAAACGAAAATGACCATACCAAAATGTAATAAAATTAGTATAAATCTACATGAATTACCCTCTCCCAAAATCATTGAATCATTCCATGTTTACATTTTAACACTTCTAAAATCTAAGGCAACTTATAGTTAATGTCAAGTCACTGCTCTAATTACCAGACTTTCTTTCATTGCCTTACCGATTGATAAAAAACATAGTATTTCTAAAGCAATTTTGTATTGTTTTAGCAAAATATAACCACTTTGTTAGTGTATGACCAAATAATGCTGGTGCATCATCGTGGTGCCATAAATTTTTATAAAGAAAGCTTCTATTAGATATGTGCATGGATCTACTACAAGCTTAAATTTTATTATCAAATATGATCCAACGAGATTGAGATGAACGGAGCTGAATTAGTGAATGAAAAAAAAAACTTGTTTACAACAAATCTAGTTTTTTTGAAAGAAAAATATAGTCAGTTGACTTATATGCCAGGCCAGAGTGCATAGACCCTAATATAAGTGGAACAATTTTCAGGCTTCTCAGAGGTTTTAGAGATACGCTGTCTAATGACTAGCCACCAAGGTAACATTTATCAAGTTACCCAGGTTAAGTTCATCATTAATTTTTCCATGTTCTTTCTTCCAGAGTCCCCTGGGTTTGTTTAATGTTACAGACAGATGGTGCTGAGGAATTTCAAGTGATGGTTGATGACATTTTGGTTTTCTTATTATGGCTCCTAGACTTCTTCCAAGTATATTAAACCCACTACTAAATCACACATGCCTTTCCGCATCACAGTCTTACTGGCTCCCTAATGCCTCTACCCAATATTTGATCCTTCAACCATAATCATGTTTCCTCTTCCGCCCACAAGTTCTTTCTTTAAAACTTCAGGCACCATCTGTTAAAATGAGGTGAAGGAACAATGAGACATGGTTTTATGAATGTTATATCTGATTCCTTATCAAGTGGTATCTAATTAATTACTCTTTGATTACAGCATAATTATAGATTCTAATTCTTTCTCCATTTCAGCATCAGCTTTTTCTCTGTCAAATAAAAAAGAACAGTGCTCCAATAGCAAAGAACTTGGAAGGCCAATCATATCATGACCCAGATATTTTGCTCCATACCTCTGTAAGATTAGTATTTGGTCATTTCCCTTCAAAGCACTGTCTAAATTTTGTTTTGCATTTACTCTGAAGAGGGATGAGTGCAAGTCAGGAAGCATATACTCATTGTTGCTTTTTCTTAAATCACCTGGTCTCAGATTTTATGTCTCTCTGAGTGAAAAGATAGATGGTTTGTAGCAGACTGTCCTTTCCTCAGCCACTGAGAAACTCTGGCATTTAGTCTAGAAAATCAAGGTGCATTTTTCATTTTGAAAGTATTTTTTTTATTGATTTACCATTGGTTTTCAGTATCATATAATTCTCAGGAATATAACTCCACTCCCTTTTATGTTTATGTACCTCACAAACAAAGTACCCCTCACACTAGCAAAAAAATGACCTCTCATTCCTGCTATCCTGCCATTCTTCTCTGGTCACCACCATATTTTTCTGGGTTCAAGTTATATTTTTTATTGGTTCCTGCCGATATAAATACAAGTTAGCAAATTACCTCAAGGTTTTATTCATGTTATCACAAAAGTCAGAATTCATCATCTTAAATGACAGAGTAGTGTTAAGTATATATACATAACTTTTTTAGTCTAGTCATATATTAACAGACATTAAATTTATTTCACTCTTGGCATTGCTAGATTACACTGTTATAAACATAGGAAAATGTGTATTTTTAATTATTGTATGCATTTTTTAAAATAAATACTTAGAAGTAGTTCCTGTGGATCACATGGTGTTTTCTACTTTCAATTCTCTAAGTAAAACGTTTTCTTATATCTTTAGATTATTCTCAAGAATGAGCAAAAAGGATTTTGGGGAGAGGAACCTGTGTGATTGAGCTCACAAAGGTCATGATGACCTTGATAATGATAGTTAACTACAATTGAGCAAGGCTATTCTCAACACAGGCTAATCAGTTTAAATAGAATATTGCTTTAATGACTCTCCAAGACATTAACACATCCCTATTTTACAAAAAAAGAAACAGTTTAAGAAGCTTTGAAATAATCGCATAGCAGATAAATCGTGAGACAGGATGAGAAATCATGGGACTAATTCCAGAAGTAAATTGTGGTTTTTGCACCTCCAAAAGTAGCTTGTCTATGGTTTTATTACTTACCTTGCAAAACCTCAGGGTTCTCTTAAGGAAAATAAAGACTTATATTCCTTATTTAAGTTGATTTCTGAGAAACATACATGTCTAAAAATCCTATTTTGATACATGATCCATGCATTTTCATTTTTTGTCTCAATTACTACAGTGAAGATGGTTTGCTTTTTATTTAGCATATTTTAAATGCTACCATTCATTAAAAATCAAGTGATAAATAAAATATGCAACAATCTTTGCTAATTTTGTGACCTAAAAAGAAAGATAAATATATAATAAGTGCATATGATATGATAAATAGAACAAACCTATTAATACGCAGACTATTAAACCATTAAATTTTTCTAATTTTTTTAAAAATATATACCAATTGAGAGAGGTTTAAATATTTGGTTTTTGCTTCCCAAATAAGAGGCCTTAAGAACCCCTCCAGCTGATGCTCAACAAGCTAAATATACAGTTCTATGTTAGGGTCCATCTCACCTAAAGGTCACCAGGGCCATATTGAGTGTGTTCAGAGTGAATGAGTTTTTAAGTTTGGATAGAAACTAAAAAATAGCTGTAGGTGTGAAAAATTATTTTAAATATAAAACATACCAAGGCATGAAAGGAATACAGCAGGTAGGGTGCTTACCTGTGACAGGAACAGTTTGCTCCCTGGAATCCCATATTTGTCCCCTGAGATTTTCAGAAGTGATCCCTCAGTGAAGAACCAGGTATAATCTCTGAGCACAGTAAACTATGAGCCCTCAAATAAAAAAAAATTTTGAACATTGTATTATTAATGTTTATTACTTTATTACAGGTTATTCCTAAATATTTTGTGTGTTTTTTTAATTTTTTTTTTTTTTGGTTTTTGGGCCACACCCTGTGCCGCTCAGGGGTTACTCCTGGCTATGCGCTCAGAAGTTGCTCCTGGCTTCTTGGGGGACCATATGGGACACCTGGGGATCGAACCGCGGTCCGTCCTAGGCTAGCGCAGGCAAGGCAGGCACCTTACCTCCAGCGCCACCGCCCGGCCCCTGTTTTTTTAATTTTTTGTTGTTTGTTTGTTTTTGGTTTTTGGGTCACACCCAGCAGCGCTCAGGGGTTACTACTGGCTCTATGCTCAAAAATTGCTCCTGGCAGGCTCAGGGGATCATATGAGATGCTGGAATTCGAACCACCGACCTTCTGCATGCAAGGCAAACACCTTACCTTCATGCTATATCTCCGGCCTCCTAAATATTTTCAAAGTTTCCTACTTCTTATTGGTTCTCATCTTCAGCATCAAACACGGGATCTGCTTTCCTAGTGTTGCTTTCTCAGTTCCGGTTCTTATTAGGGGTTGCACTCCTGGTTTAGGTATTAATACTACTTTTAGCTTTGCATCTCACCAGGGGTCACACTCTATTGGTGTGCATTCACACAACTAATTACACACCAGGGATCACTTATCTGTTGTAGTGCCATGGATTTCATACAGAAGCACCATGATGATTGGTCAAATAAACATAACTAGAGAATCAATTCACAACCTCACAATTACAAGGCAATTTGTCAAATTTTTAACAAAAGAGACATTTCATATTGCTATATCATTCCATAATAGGTTACACTTATATATTACGAGCATTTCCATACTTACTTTTGCAACTTGAAAGACCTGCCAAAGTTATTGAGCCCAAATAAAAGCTTATCAAATTTTAGATTTTTATTAGCTATTTTTTCATTTTCTTAATTTTCTGCAAAATATTTTTGATTTTTAGTTTATTTCTTCTCCAGAATGTATTATTTATGTGATATTCTGTTGTAATTTGTTTTAACTTTCTTTTTGTTTTTTATTATTTTTATTCAATTTAAAATTGTTTTTCTAATTTGGCTCTAATATTGCTGTATTGGTTTTATTTGAGTTACTTAATTTCTGAGTGTTTCAAAATTAACAATTGTTTTCTATTTATTATCCTCATTTTACCTATACTTGAAGTACAATCCTTTAAGTTCATTTATCTTTTTTTTTTGAAAAAGCATTGTCTGTGCTCAGAAATGTTCAATGCTTGCTTAAAAATGTTTAAAAGTAGGATGTCCTGTAAAAAGTCAAAGCAAATTAATTTTTAATGTTGTGTGTACCTCTTATTCTAAGGAACTTTTGAGTTATTGAGCACAAAATATTAAAATTTATAACTATAATTGTTAATTACTTCTTTTAAATTTGTTTGAAAATCTAATTTTAGGTATGAAATTATTTAATATGGTTCTGTTTTCTCTCTTTTCAGTTTCTCTGGAATAATATTCTTGATCAACTAGTTTATTGATTCTTCTTTTATCTCAAATTTGATATTAATCACAACTTTTAAATTTTCCATTAGCCACCGCAGTTTTCATCTTTGAAATGCCCGTTTCATTATTTTTACATTTTTAAAAATTATTTGTGAAGAAATAGTAGCTCCTAAATATTGCTATTACCATCTTGTGTCTCAGTTCTTTACACAGTAAATTTACACAGTAAATTTGTTTGCAACTTTGGGCTTGTTTGCATCTTTGGGCTTGTTTGCAATAAGTATTATAAAATTGTGGTAAAGCCCAACATGTGCATACTTTGTAATTATATTTGATGTATTTTTATTTTCCTCAAGCATTGCTTACACATTGCTGTTTATATCTACTTTTTCTCTTGAAAAGTAGACACGTACATAGCATATTCATGCAGTATATCTGAATTAATTAAGTTTGTCCTGGGAAAATTTGACTTTAATTGGCCTCTTTTGTTATTTGCACTGCTGATATCACTAACATTCTAATTCCTATTTTTGTGTATCCTGCTCTTTATGCATCATTCTTGTGGTGAAGTTGCTTAGTGGTGATAATTATTCTGTGCATATATTTGAAGCCCATACAATTTCCACCTTGAGCACTGAATTGTATGTTTTGAATGAAAGATCATTTAAATTTCAGGTAGTCTCCCAGTCTTCAATGGCATTTCTTTATTCCAGGCTATCTCATTCTCCCTTTATAAAGCTCTACACTTGTGGTCAACCAAGAGAAAAATTGTCTGAAAGCTCTGGAAAAAATATAATAATTATTTTAAGACCTATATCCGTCCATGCCGTATCCCTCATGACATGGGCTACCAAAAGAATCATCAATTGCATGAATCTCTATAGTAGAAGATAGAAAGAAATAACACCCTGTCAAAAAAGATTATAGAATTCTATTGATTTTACTAAAAATCATAGTCATTTATATTTTAATTAAGAACATATTAAAAATATATTCCATAGCCTTGAAATGTGTTGTTTTAAAAATGTGTCATTTAAAGGATAATTTCCTTGATATTCTATTTTAATTAAATGAGGCGATTTTTTATCCTTTTTGTTTGTTTGTTTGTTTGGGGGCCACACCCAGCAACACTCAGGGATTACTCCTGGATTTATGCTCAGAAATCACTCCTGGCTTAGGGGGAACCATATGGGATTCTAAGGATCAAACCCATGTCTGTCCTGGGTCAGCATCATGCAAGGCAAATGCCCTACCACTGTGCAACCACTCCAGCCTCCATTTGTTATTCTTGATCCCCTCTCCCTTTTTAAAATTTTGTTGTGTTATTGTTTTTGTTTTATAGTCACACCCAGCAGTATTTATGTTATTCCAGACTCATCACTCAGGAATCACTACTAGCAGTGCTCATGGGACATATGATTGATGCCAGGACCAAACCCTGCTCGGCCTATTCAAGGCAAATGTTCTATCCACTGGAGCTCCCTATTACTTTGGCCCTGATTTCAAACCCTTTTAATTGGCTTATCTTTGTCCTGTTTTCTAAATTATTAATAACCCCACATATATGAATCCCTCTCTTTGTTTTCCTTGTACGGTATGTTTTGGAAAACACCCAGAGGAGCTTGGGTGGCTGGTTATTCTTGGATCATTGTTCCATAGTGACACGTGGAAGTACTATGTGTCAGGGACAGGACTTTAAGATCTGGAGCTAGAACCAGGTAAACCAAGCAATGACCTTTACACTTACACTTTACACTTTATACTTACACTATCTATCTGAATCTTTTGAGTTTCATTAAACCTATTCCAGTGATGGTCAAACAAAACTGACTGCTTTCAAATAATATGCCCACTAGAAATATTTCTATTAGAAATTGGGAGAATAAGGCACTAACTCAGAATGTCTTTATATATATATATTTTAAAGCTTGAAAGGGGAAATGCCATAATTTTAATATTCACCAATGGGAAATTTTCCATTTATTAAAAGGTCATTAATAAAACAGCTATCTTTTAATAGATGAAAGCATCAGAGTGAAGACCAACATAGCAATTCAGTTATTACTATAAAAGGTTTAAAGAGATTTTGCCAGTTTCTGCTGGGAGCATTTTAACAACTGGATATCAAATTTGATTCTACTAAATTTGGATTGTGATACTAGTTTTTACTGTATATATTTTAGAATCAGGATAACAGTTCATAAACTCCTGTCTCTAGTGGTCCAATTTCCAAGTCAAAATGAAATGTGGGGACTTTTACTCAGTAGGGCTATGTTACTATTTACTTTTGTATTGGAATCCAGGTTCTCTTTTTCAAATGTTTATAAGATCCGCTTTTGTTACTCTCTGCAAAGGCTATTTATAAAATTCTCCTTCTATGTCCCCTATCTAGTTCAGTAAAATATATGATTGATTTTTTTAGGATTTTTTATCTTTTTTATTTTTATTTTTATCATAATGGGTTACATATCTTTCACAGTAATATTTTAGGTACATATTAACATTGAATCGGGGGAATGCCCATCAACAAATTTGTCCCTCCCTATCCCAGTTCCCTTTCTGCAACCCATATACCCCACCATCACCCCCTGGGCTGCTAGAGTAGGTGGTCCCCTCTTTGTCTAGCTTACTATTAGTGGTCATATACCTGTTTGCTCCTGATACCCTCCCTTGTTTCCCCCCTCTATTTAAGAGGAAGACCTAGATAAATTGAGTTATGTGGTTTTGTTTGAAGGAAAGAAAAGCAATATAATGGGGTATAAAATAAGAAAAAAAAAAAGAAGTCAAATACGCTGAAAATGGGCGGATACCTTGCAGGGATTCTCAAACTTTTTAAACAGGGAGCCAGTTCACTGTCCCTCAGACCATTGGAGGGTCTGACTATAGTAAAAACAAAACTTATGAACAAATTCTTATGCATACTGCATATTTCTTATTTTGCAATGAAGAAACAAAACAGATACAAATAAAATATGTGGCCCGCAGGCCATTGTTTGAGGACCACTGTTCTAGAGGCTTTCAACCTCAGTTTGAAAGAGGACATAAAAAGGTAATTGAAACACCACAACAATACAAAAAGAAATATCGAATTAAATATCCAGTGAGCCCTACAGCAATAAAGACAAGCACCACACAATAGTCTCAGTTCTGAAATCAAATCATGCTGGAGTGCAAAAAGAAAGAAAAGATTAGATAAAATAAAATAATATAAAATGAAATAAAATTGGAGATATCAACTTCAATATCTACACCAAAATAAAGACGTCAAAAACATCGATCAATCAATAAATAAATTTGTGGAAAGATTATTATTTTGTGTGTTTTTTTCTTTTTCACCCTGCATAGGCACATTAAGTTGTGGGGATATAGCTGGATCGTATGGGAGCTCGATTTCCAGTTTTTGGAGGAATCTCCATATCGCTTTCCATAAAGGTTGAACTAGCCACTCCTAGGAATATACCCTAGGAACACAAAAATACAATACAAAAACCCCTTCCTTACACCTATATTCATTGCAGCTCTATTTACCATAGCAAGACTCTGGAAACAACCAAGATACCCTTCAACAGATGAATGGCTAAAGAAACTGTGGTACATATACACAATGGAATATTATGCAGCTGTCAGGAGAGATGAAGTCATGAAATTTTCCTATACATGGATGTACATGGAATCTATTATGCTGAGTGAAATAAGTCAGAGAGAGAGAGAAAAACGCAGAATGGTCTCACTCATCTATGGGTTTTAAGAAAAATGAAAGACACCCTTGTAATAATAATTTTCAGACACAAAAGAGAAAAGAGCTGGAAGTTCCAGCTCACCTCAGGAAGCTCACCACAAAGAGTGATGAGTTTAGTTAGAGAAATAACTACATTTTGAACTGTCCTAATATTGAGAATGTATGAGGGAAATGTAGAGCCTGTTTAGGGTACAGGCGGGGGTTGGGTGGGGAGGAGGGAGATTTGGGACTTGGGTGATGGGAATGTTGCACTGGTGATGGGGGGTGTTCCTTTTATGACTGAAACCCAAACACAATCATGTATGTAATCAAGGTGTTTAAATAAAAAAAAATTATGCATTAAAAAAAAAAAGTAGTGGGGATATTATAGAGGGAATTCCCTTGGCCTAGGAGTTACAGGGTTCTCCACCTCTGAAGTATACTGCCATGGGATTAACTGTAGACTCCTTGTATGATCATTTACACTCCCCTCGGTGCATTTGTGGTGTATGGAAGACTTCTGCTTCATCTTGGATGGTAAAATCTGACCTCTGTATCTAGAGATCTTGGTGACTGTGCAGCTCAAGGAATGGAGCTTATGATGGAGTCTTTCTTTATGGTTAAGCAGTTCTGCTTCTTCAGTGTCGTTTTAATCCCATCTTCTGTAATTGGTGGTCTTGGTCATTATGTTGCTCCAAGGATGGAGCCTGGGATAAAGTCTTTCATTCTGTTTCTAGAAGACCCGTTCTAGTTGCGGTTGTCTCAGTCAGACCTCTGGAGTTGGAGATCTTGTTTGTTGAACAGATCATAGACCAAAAGCTAGGATAGAGGTTTTCGTGGCTGTTGTTGTTGTTGTTGTTGTTGGTGGTGGTGGTGGTGGTCCCGGGATTCGTACTGTTGAGTCCTGGTTGTAATAACCAGTAATCTGTATATAGCGATCTTGGCTTTTGCTCAGGTCAAAGGTGACATGTTTTCTGATTTTGTCTTATCGTTGGCTGATGAGGAAGGACAACTTGCTCTTAGATTCTTACATTTGTGGTCTTATATAGGTTAGATTTGTGTCCTAAGACATGATCTATTCTGGAGAAGGTTTCATGAGATCTTGAAAAGAATATGTACTCTGTTTTCTGGGGGTGGAGGGCCCTATATAAGTCAGCCCTAGATCATCTATTTTTTATTTAGGGCTTTTATTCCTTTGCTATTTTTCTGTTTGGTGGATCTATCCAGTGGTGACAGTGGGGTATTGAGATCTCCTACTATTATCGCATTTCCCTTCATGTTTTTCTCCAGGTTAGAGAGCAACTACCTCACATATTTTCTGACTCTACATTAGGTGCATAGATATTGATCAGGGTTAGTACCTCTTGATCTAGTGTTCCCCTGATTAAGTATATAGTGACCCTCTTTGTCTCTGATCACTTTCTCAAGGTTGAATGAAATTTGATCTGATATAAGAATGGCTGTCCCTGCTCTTTTTTGTTTTCCATTGGCCTGGAAAATTGATTTCCATCTTTTTATTCTAAGCCTATGCCTGTCCTGTTCTTGTTAGGTGTGTTTCTTGCAGGCAGCAGAAGTCCAGTTTATGTTTTCTAATCCAGTTCTTTACTATGTGTCTTTTAATGGGAGAGTTTAGTCCATTAACATTTAGGGAGATTATTGACAGAGAGGGCTGTTTGTAGTTGTGTTGTGTAGGGTGGTTGTTGTTACAATTGGGGGTTTGGATTGTGTAGTTCATCTCTGAGGAGGTCATTTAGGATCAGTTTTGTTTGCACAAATAATGAAAGTTCGTTTTTGTTTGAGAATGTCTTTAGGCTACCATCCCATATGAATGACAGTTTTGCTGAGTATTGTACCCTAGGCTGGAAATTTCTTTTATTCAGTTGTTTAAATATTTCATTCCACTGTCTTCTTGCTTGAATTGTTTCAAATGGGAGATCTGGTATAATTCTTATGTCCCTTCCTGTTGAGGTTCTTATTTTCCGTTATTGATTTAAGGAGTTCATCTTTCTCTTTTTCTTTGCCATTTGGATTACTATATGTCTTGGTGTTGGTTTATTAGGGTCTAATTTATTAGGGACTCTATTCACTTCCTGGATTTGCAGAGAGTCCTCTCTCCAAAGGATGGGAAATTTTTCTGCTATTATTTCCCTAACTACTTGTTCTTCCCATTTCCCTGTTTCCTCCCCTTCTGGTACACCTATAATTCTTATATTATTTATTTTGTCTTTGTTCATTATGTACTGGACTTTTCCTTCCATTTCTTTGCCCCTTAATTCCTTATTGGTTTCCTGGTCATTTTTGGCTCGCAGTTTTTCTTTGAGTGCTTCTATGTGCTTCTCCATCTCTGTGATTTTGCTCGTATGGCTTTTTACGGTGTTTGTTAATTTCTTGAATTCCTTTTGTATGGAGTCTCTCATATTCTGTATCAGATCTTCTTTAATTTGGCTAATTCTTCCATGGATTTCTTGTACTCGGTGGCTAGCTATTCTCTCATTTACGTTATCATGACTTGCATTTCCTTACTCATGGCTGCTTTTAAATCTTCGTCTGTTGGATCTGTGCATTTTGGTGGACTTAGGAACTTACTAGGGTTTCTCTCTGTGTCTCCAGCTGTTAGGGTCCCCCTCGGTTTACTCATGCTTTCTTGTATTTATTGGTGTGGTTGGGAGAGCAGTGCCTTTTGATTTCATTCTGCTTTTGCCTCTTGTGGTGTGGGGCTTGGTCCCTTCTCTGGATTGCAGCTCTGGGTGGGCTGGCTGACGTTTGGCCTCTAGTGCGCCCTCTAGTGGGAGCCTGGTTAGTTGTTCCACCAGTGCAGTACTGCTCCTGACCATAATGTTTGAGGGTGCTGTTGAGCCTGGCTTCTTTGCCCTTCTCTCCTACCTGGAAGTCATCTGAGCTCCTCCTCCTCCAGGTCTCTGCCAGAAACCCCTCTCGAATGTAGTTCCTAGCCCGTCCCAGCGGGGGTGCCAGCGACCTCAGAGACGCAATCGGGAGAGGGGCAGAGGCAGCAGAAGGTCCCCTGCCAGAAATGGCCCCGGGAAACCTCACAGACACCGCTGGATTTTTTTTTTTATCTTTTTAAATATTCATTTATCACTCTGTACTTCAGTTTCAGTACAGAAATAATTCAATAGAACTTACATTCAAATGGTTCAGTGTAATGTATTTGGAGAAAAAATTATCTCCCTCTTAACTTCATTTTGTTCCTGTCATTATCAAAAATAAAGTTAAATATTACAATAGAAAGTAAAATAAAACAAACTAATTAATAAATCTTATTATGAAAATGTTTCTGAAAACCTGTCAAATAAATATCTAACTTTTTTTACTATCCTTCTTTAAGGCCACAACATAGAGTTATCTTCTCTGAAGTCTGTTCAAAATTCCCAGAGCAAGAAAACTGATTTATCAGTGAAATAGGCTTGGAGGATGTATGAATAAAACCATTCAAACCCATGAGTTTTAGTATATTTAGAAAAAAAAACATAATTTTATTTCTTTATACGTTTATTGAATATTATGCTATCTGTTTATGTTGTTTTGCTTATTATAAATTGTTTGACATCTCCTTTCCTGCAAGTCCAATTTCACTGATATAAACTTAAAAAAATTTAAACAATAACCCTACATATTGTTGATTCAATTAATCTAATTATTTCACCAGATAAAGCTTTAAAAACACTATCTTATGTTTGGATTTTTCATGTTGGTTATCACCGTGAATGCAGAACAGGAACCAGAGAAGGTGACAATGGCTTTGAAAAGTTATTATTCAATTATTTTGCATTTTGAAGAGATAATTCTCAAACTTTCTAACATTTTGTGACATAGTGGAATCATTCACTCTATGATAATATAACACTGCTGCTCATGAATATCCACTCTAAAATCCATGGTGTTTTTTTTTTTGGGGGGGGGGGTAAACCCTGCAGTGCCCAAAGGAGTTACTCCTGGCTTTGCACTCAAAAATCACTTCTGGCAGTCTCAAGAGACCAAATAGGATGCCAAGGTCAAACCTGAGAATGCCATGTGCAAGGCAATCCTATCTGCTATTGCAAATATATTGCTCAGGCCCCAAATCCTTAGTGTTCTGACTGAATCCAGGCTGCTCCTAATGAGAGAGGACTAGGACTGAGCTTAAAATATATGAACCAGAGTGATAGAAAAGCTATAAGAAGTTTGTCTTGGGGCCGGGCGGTGGCGCTGGAGGTAAGGTGCCTGCCTTGCCTGCGCTAGCCTAGGACGGACCGCGGTTCGATCCCCCGGCGTCCCATATGGTCCCCCAAGAAGCCAGGAGCAACTTCTGAGCTCATAGCCAGGAGTAACCCCTGAGCGTCACAGGGTGTGGCCCAAAAAAAAAAAAAAAAAAAAAAGAAGTTTGTCTTGCATGCCGCTGATCTGGACGAACCAGGTTCAATATCCGCAGCAGGAGCCATTTCTGAGTATAGAGCCAGTAACAACCCCTGAGTGAGGCCAAACAAACAAACAAACATATATATATATATATATATATATATACATATATATACATATATATATATACATATATATACATATATATATATACATATATATAACAAAATTCCTAAAATTAAATTTAAGTATTTGTTTAGAGAGCTATCAAAAAATGCATATTGGCAAGCCATTTCTGTAAATAGCATAACTAAGGGCTTTGTGTATTTTCAATAAAGATTCACCATAGGATTAAATAACTTGTATTGGAATTAAGAAATTAAAAATAAAACTTATAAAGAAATTATAAAGGGCATGATAGATAACACAAAGTTCTAGATTAAGGATCGTGAATGTTATTTTTAAAGCCTCAGTTACATTCAAGATTTTAGTTTATATTTTATTTCTGTTTTGTTCACTATACCCTTTATTTTTAATGGTAACTTAAGCATTTACATTGGTTCCAAGACACTCATAACTGTGTGTTTATGCATTTAAGACAGTTAAGTTTTCATTATCAATTTGTAAATTATTATTATTTTTATTTTCTTTGTTTTTGTGTATTGGTTTACAATATTATAAAATTTCTGGAGTAACTTAACTTTCATCTTTCTATTCAGTTTTTATTTTTAGTCACTGAATAATTATTTTGTTCCTTCAATTATGTTATATTCCTTTCACTCTCATGTTTCTTGAGTCCTCAAATTAAAATATTTGTATTTGATGAGTTATTGACTCATATGCCTTTGCTAACTAGCTTGTAGAGGAAAAAAAACTTTATTAATTAGTTCAGTTAGATATTTGTGGAGTTTCTCAGGAGTTTTTATCTTTAAACTCATTCTATTATTTTTTAATCATGGAGGGGATTTGAAAATTATATTCCTTTCAAATATATATTTACTCAAAAACTGAGAATTTCATTTATTTTATAGAAAAATATTCTTATGTGTCTAAGACTATTATGCCTCTCTCAGTAAACTATCAGGTAATTTATATGATAAATTTCATAAATGGGTATTTTTGCATATTATCTTTAATATATTACTTTCTCTCTGTTATTATTAATTCATCCAAGAACTGAAAAGAAATATTGAAATATTGGAAAAAATATGCAATAGGTAAAATTTAGGGATATTTTCATTTTTCATTTTGCTTCATATTTCAATTCTTCATAATGATTACAAAAAAACAATATGTAGAAAATTCAAATAGACATCAATAGAATAATAGGGAGAGAGAGAAATAGAAAAAGAGAGAGATTGGATACAACCATATCTCAAAAAATGATGTTTCAAACTACTGGCTTAAGGGCTGTAAGTTAAATTATTTATTCAACAAGCATTTATGTGCCAAATGTTTGGTATTTAATGGATAAACATGATTCAATAGCTGCCCTGGAGAAATTCAAAATTATAAGAAAAGAATGCTAATAAAAAGTTAATTACAATACATATCATGAAATATAATAGATTTATAATAAGTATTTTCAAAGCCTAGAAAAGAGAGTAATTACTTATATTTCCAGTGTTAATCTTAGCATCTAGCATTGGTAAGATGCACCATTTGGGGGCTGTAGTTAAAACTCAGAGGCAGAGCAGTTATTTACAAATGTGAGGTCCCATCTTGGTTCAATACTGGTACTACAAAGTAAAAAGAAATATTCAATGTTTTAAGTGTTACCAGTCATTCATGTATATTTATAGATTCAGAGCAACATGTGCTAGGCTAGGGGAAAGAGCATAAACAATTATGATAAAAAGTGTTTTAGGTTGGGAGGAAAACTTGGTATATGGAGAAAAATAAAAGGGGAACAAGGAGAAACATTTCCAGCTTCATTAATTTCAAAAAGTCTTTGATTGCATTAAAGATTGAATTAAATTAAAGGTACCTTTTCCAGGTACCTTTGATGTACTTTTATTCTATAGGCATACTGTGTGTGTAAGCCTATAGTGTGTCCAGAAAAAGTTTAAAATAATAAAATATAGTTTAATTTTTTACACCACAAAATTATAATCAAATTAAATTTTTGCTAATATAGAATTTATAGATAGACATTAGCACATTAAAATATTTCAAGGGACATTGTCAATTTTTGCTCTTGATTCATGATTATTCATTTTACTTAAAATATACAGATACATATCAAACATTTATTATCAACAAATTTTACTATATTATAAAATTTTATGCTATTATTATTATGTCTACTGTACTGTTCAGAAAAGCAAGACTACCATCATGACTGTATTTAAATGGACCTAATATCATTGAGAGATCCAGGTCTTTAAGCCCTATCTAGTGACAGGTAGGAATAATGAATAACAGAAGAGAGTGATTTTGGAAAGTATTTAGTGACTAAGAACCCCCTTAATACTCAGAAAATATCCTTTAAGCACCAGATGGATGTTAGAAATACAGAAATGGAGGGGATGTCATGGGTCCATAAACTAGAGGATGATATAAACAGAATCAATTGATGTTTGCTAATATAAAAAGTATTTCATCTTCCACATAAATCATACATCCATAGTCACTTTGATCAACACTTTGTTAATTCAGATATAGTGGACACCCAAAGACCAGGAAAAGGTGATTAGTTAGGTTTGTAACTATTAACATGTTTTTATATTCTAAAGTCACTGAACTTATATCACTGATTTTATATTAGAGGTCAAAATTTTTTTCTTTCACAGAAAATAACCACTTGTTATTATTAAAATACAAGTGACATTTGTATTGTTGTATTATGAAACTGTTTTTATTAATTATAAAAATGAGTTTGTATATGAGAAAAAACAAACTTGTAACTTTTATGTTAAGATTTACAAAAGTATTAATCTGACTATATCCTTCTGAGAAAGTGGCCTTGAAATCTTAACTAGGTTACGTCAAGATTTCATCCTTTACTATGTTTCTAAATTTTATTTTATTGAAACCATTTTGATTTAGAAAGCCCTTAATAGTTTGATTTCAGATCTACAAAGAATCAGGGCCAATTCTACCACCAGTGTCAACCTCCCTCCACCACTGTTCCCAGAGTGCATCCTGGTGGTGTTATACCACCACCCTTGGTTCCCTAGACTACCAATATAACAGGCCCATTTTAAATTATTGTAGTGTTGGTCTTTTGTTTATATTGTTGTCGACTCTGACTTAGATATTTAGTTCTGTCCTTTATTTTCTCCTCCAATGTAACTGAGATCACATGGCCCCTGGACCCCATCCTTTTTTTTTTCTTCTCTTCTTAATTTTATAGAAAAATGCAGAAATGTGGGGTAAAACAAATGTGTCCCAAGGTTCTATGAAACAGGCAGGCCCTACACAAAAGATAAAAAATGAGTGACTGTTTTAGGCATATGCACAGCAAAAGTTGGGGAAAATAGAAGATGCCTTTGGCCTAAAAACAGAGTGTTCCTACCCATGAAGCACCCTGCTATAAGAGTAGCTATAGGCTCCAAGCATACTAAATTGTCTAACCCCAAAGTTTTTCTTCACAGTTCGAAGAAAAGTTCTCCTTAGTCACCATTGTCGTAGTCAGGCTTCAGTAGTTAGAGATCTTATTTTTTGTACAGATCCTATGTCAAAATCAGATTGTCAGGGAATGTCTTCTGGTTCCATTTCACTGTTAGATGATAAGGCAGTGATACTCACCATGAAAGCAAGTTGTTGCTGTTTCCAAGTCATCAGGGTACCATATGAACCCACCTTGGAGCAAGTTGTTGCCAGAATAGCATTAAGACCTTCCCTGGTAGAAGTTTGATTCCTGTTGTAGAAAACTGTGCTGATTCCAAAGATGGGATCCAAGGTTCAGGGTGATCTGCTGATGTCCAATCACCTAAAGCCTAAGTTAAGTCACTATGATAAATTTTCAAAGTGAAAGAACCCCTGCAAAAAAAAAATTAGGAGTTCCTATCCCTATTAGATAAGAACTCCTTTCTATTTGTAAAATTTCCTTGTTTTAATGTGCCTATGCTTAAAGTAACTACCAGGATACTGCCTAGTATCTACAGGTATACTACCTCGTATCTACAGGTATACTACTGGTGCATATGATACTACTGATGCACAGGATACTGCCAGTGCATATGAGGCTAAAAATAACAAACTAAACACCCCATATAACCTAGTTTTAACATGAACTCAGAACCCAAGAGACACTTATCTACTGGCATTTCCTACTAAACATATCAAAATAAGGGATGGGAAAACTATATCTATATAAGGAAATACACAATAAGAATGATACCTTTTGAAGAAATACACCCAAAGAAATATACAGAGGACATATACATATTTCCTTTAAGTCTTTTGAAATAGTCTGGGGGAATAAAATCCTAAGCACAGCTTCAGACTGAGACACAAACTTGTGGAGTCTGAAAAATGGATCAAGACAGCCACAGATCAGAGAGCATCTTCAAGCCCAGGGTCTCTCAAAAGCCAAATATGGTAGTGAGCAACAGTCCACAGTGAAGGGAGGTGGGAGAAAAGGAGCCACCAACAGTAAATTAGCATCAGTGGTGGCAGCTACTTCTTCCTGGGTAGAGGCAAGGTGGACTTTCTGCAAAGCCCTTTTTGCTATGGAATATGGCTGTCTGTGGGGTGGGGATGGGGAAAATGTCAGGGTTCCTGAGAAGTTAAGAACTGAGTGTAAAAAAGATTAAGTAGGGAGAAGTAACAAATCAGGGGTGAGAAAACAAAAGGATAGAAGAGGATTTGTAAAGTGGCAATCAGGGGAGGGGGAAAAGGATGGGTTATATATAACAGGGAGAAGGACTATATAAAAATAGACAGACATTATGTACAATACAGACAAGATGTTAGACAGACATAGAGGTAGTCACCTCACACACACTCACCCACACACAAAGATATACAATGAAAATTGATCCCTAGGTTGCCATTGAAAAAATAACCCAGGTGAAATGCTCAGAGGGCTTAAAAAGTATAAAGCCAGCAGGTCAGATGGGAAGGTTTTCCAATTCCTAAGCAAACCAAAATTGATGAGGGTAAACTTTGTTGAAAAAAGCCTCCAGGTTTAGATTGTGCATAAAGCATTCTTAAACAATCATGATTTTCAAGTCAAGAATATTGAGTAATATGATAAATGAGTTTACACTATGAAGTATTGTTTAACGAGTCTTGAGTATCCAGGTTCCTTTCCTGAAAGCAAATTGGTAACATGGCTATTATGAGATAATAGTAAACTAGCTTGAATTGAAAATAAATTACAGAGTTTGTAAAGATAGCATGGAGGTAGGGCGTTTGCCTTACATGTAGAAGAATGGAGGTTCAAATTCTGGCATCCCATATAGTGCCCCAAGCTTCCAGGAGCGTTTTCTGAGTTGTAGAGCCAGGGGTAACCCCTGGGCACTGCCATGTGTGACCCAAAAACAAAAACAAAAATAAATAAAAAAAGGAATTACAAAAATATACTCAATGAATGAGCACAGTCGTTAGCACGCAGTTGCCTATACCAATGTTATCTGTGAACATAAACACTAGATCATTTTAGCAGTCATAATCATATGGAAAATGAATAAATTAAAATATTTGTCAAGACATTATCATAATGAACACTGTATTTGGAGTCTAATATCATGTAGCACTGTAACGCAAAACTAGGCCACCAACCTATATCTCCAAGATTCACTGTGAACAAAAAGATTAAAGAGTTATTAAAGGCATATTAAAATTAAGGCACTAGAACATTCTTATAGTAGCACTGTAGTGGGACTCCAAGGCTTCCAAACACATTCTGCACCTGTTTCTGAAGCATTAGAACAGTATTATAGATATTTATAAAAAAGTATGCAAAGCAAATTCCCTACTGCTGTGCTATTGCTTCGACCCCATAAGCAGACATGTTTTGTGGGCCATCATGTGGTTTATCTTGGAGAATGTCCCATGTGCACTAGAGAAGAATGTGTGTTTGGATTGGAGTGGGGAAACTAATTATTTACTAAGCCCCATTCTTTCATTTCTTTCTTCAAAGCCAGTATATCTTATTTTTAGTTTAAGTCTGGTTGATCTATCAAGATGATAGAGCACTGCTGAAGTCTCCAAGTACTACTGTGTTGCTATTAATGTCTTTCTTTGAGTCTATTAGTATCTGTTTTAAGTACCCCTCATTAGATGCATTTAGGTTTAAGAGTGTGATTTTTTTTCCTGATGTAAATATCCTTTGTTTATGGCAAACTAAACTTATAACCTTTTTAATCTAGGAGTCTATCTCATATGATATTACTTGGCCACCTCAGTTTATATGAGGGTGTTGTTTGCTTGAAAGATTGTCTTCCGAATTTGACTTTGAGACTGTGTTTGCTTTGACTGCTCAAATGTGTATGTTGCAGCAACAGAATATCAAATTCAGTCTTCTGAATTCATTTTGTCACTCTATGTTTTTTTAATTAGTGCATTTAGATTATTTACTTTGGTAGAAATTTTTGCTAAGAGTTTTGTGTTATTTTTGTTTCTTTTTGTTTGTTTGTTTTGGGGCCACACCCAGTGACACTCAGGGGTTACTCCTGGTTATGCATTCAGATCGCTCCTGACTTGGGGGACCATATGGGATGCTGGGGTATCAAACCACGGTCCGTCCTATGTTAGCATAGGCAAGGAAGACTCTTTACCTACTGTTTGTGCCAACGCTCTGGCCCCATTTTGTGTTATCTTTCTATATAATTTTGATATGTTTGTCTTGTCTTAAAGTAGACTCTTTAGTTTTTTTCTTTAAGCAGTTTTGAATCTATGAAGTTCCTTTTCTCTGAAGCTGTGTATTGCTCCTTTAAACTTGAAGGAGTGTGTGGCTGGATACAGTATTCTTGGTGAGGTATTTATTTTGTTAAGCATTTTTCACTGCCTTTGAGCTTGAATGGTTGCTTGTGTTAAATTTGCTTAAACTTTAAGGATACTCCTTTGTATACAGTTTTTTTTTAATTATGCTGTTTTCAGTATTCTAACTACAGTTTTCATAGTTGTGACTAGAATGTGCCTTTGAGTTTTTATTTGGGTATCTTTTAGCTGGTATTCTATGGATGTCCAGAATGTGGGTACATGTATTCTTCATCTCTGAAAACTTTTCAGCAATGATACCTTTGTTGGTTTTTCCTAGGTGTTTTCTAGCTGACTCTCTGGGAACCCAGTGGATCTTATGTTGTTTCTGTTGAATTTATCCCAAAGATCTATTGTCATCTGTTAATTTATTTTGAGAAAATTAGTTATTTTCTGCTCATTTATTTTGAGGGTTTTTTTTACCATCTTCTACTGTTAATTGGGGTTTCTTATACTTCATCTTTGAGCTCGCTGATTCAGTCCTCTGCTATTGAGGACTTTGATTTTTTATTTCACTTAATAAATTTTTCAGTTGTGACATGTTTGTTTTTTTATCATTTTTATCATTTCTGCTCTCATATTTTCTGGTTTCTTAGAGCTTGTTAAATATCCTAAGCATCTCTACTTTGAACTCCATCTCAGAGAGGTAATATAGGGAATTAGCCCTGATTGAATCTACAATATTACCCTCTAAACCCTAATGGTGAGGTTAGGTTTGGCATGCATTAACATGGTTCCTTTTGTAGTTTCAATATGATTCCTGAAACTGTCATTCTTCCCCACTACCAAGGAGGTTTTAGGGGAGATAATCTTGCAACCCTTGGGCCTGGCCTCCCCTGGGTGCATGAACAGAGTTCCTTCTCTCAGGCAGCCAGCAGCCAGAGCTAAGCAGGTTCCCTGCTTGCTGGGTCCCTTGGCTCTGGGTCTGGACTCACCTGGTTGTGTGGGCAGAGTTCCTTCTTTAAGGTACCCCAAGGGTATATTACCTGTATGATTAATATATTATTTTTATGTCGGAGAAAGAAGATTAAAAGTAGAGTCATTTTATCTTATTTTTAAATAATTTTAAGAATATGCTAAAATTTTGTTAATATTTATTATGTCCTTACTATCATCAAAGTGGTCATGCTCAAGACTTATAACCACTGTCCTATGTTACATCTAGTTTACCCATCCTCCAGTCCCCTCCTCTCCCTGACAGTTCTTCATAATCATAGTGTTATAATCTATGGGCAAGGGTTTGTCATCATCTATACTGTCTATTTGATTTTATTCTCTATTCCACAGATGAGTGAGATCACCCAGTATTTATACTTCTCCCTCTGTCTTCTTTCATTTAATATAATGCTTTCCAATTTGCGGAAAATTTTC
Organism: Suncus etruscus; assembly: GCF_024139225.1. Taxonomy (NCBI): domain Eukaryota; kingdom Metazoa; phylum Chordata; class Mammalia; order Eulipotyphla; family Soricidae; genus Suncus; species Suncus etruscus. The sequence goes on from NC_064859.1 coordinate 71,650,813, forward strand.
ATGGACAGAGAATTTCAAAGAATAGTGACACTGTATTGTAGTCATGTTTGCAAGTTATTAACCTCAAAAATGCATTCTCTCTATGAAGCTCATTGCACTCCATTTAAAGATTAAAATGTTTATAACATTTGTATCACATAAGATTGGTTTGAAGATTATATGCAATATCATATTTAGAACAGGCTGAGCACAATAGCTGGCACAAAGCAAAATGTTCAATAAATGTTAGTTATTTTAAGAAGACCTTTAAGATGTGAAAGCCAAGAAGCATTCTCTCAAGCAGTGTTTGCCAGATGGCTTCCTTACTCTAGGTTTGGTTTATTCCTGGGAATATGTTTAATGAAAAAAATATTCCAACAAATCAATTAACTAACAACCAATGTTTTCTACATTCAACACAATGCCTTAGGCTCTGCGAATGATCCAACAAGAATGCAGCATGGTCCTTCCCCTCAAGGAGATAATTTAATTAAGAAAATAAGAGAACACATGAAAACAAAAATAAAATTCAGAATAGTAATGGATTCTCAATGGGTCATGAATGCTCTGTTTCCTAAAGGAGCACAGAAAGAGATTACTTTCCAGCTCCAGTTGTTAAAGAGAGTTCCCTAGAGAGAAGAAGGTTTAACTGATATTGTTTTCCACCCCAACTCACAGTACTACCATCTTCTCCCACTTACACAACATTCAAATAAAAATTACAGCAAAGTAAACTCCTTTATCTCTATGCCTTGACTCACACAAGCATCATCTGCCTAGTATACCAAGAAGTTTTTTATTTAAAACCTTTCTTTTAGCTACCTTTGTATCTAAATAGCATCTAGATCTAAAATTAAATGAACAGGTTCATTTTCCTGAACCCTTATTTATCTCTTTTTGGCCTCATTGGACTTAGATATCTAACATAGTCTCGTTTCTAATACCTGTTTTTTTAATCTTTATATCATTCCAGTTCCTTGTATAGATTACATGGAATCCCTAATGTCTGTAGCAGCTCTTTGTATTGCTGAATTCATGCAATAGAATGAAGTAATAGTTTAAATATTCATCTGTTTTTATGCCAGAAAAAAAGTAAACCATCAAATGTATGGAGAGTTAATGTACGACAAAGGATTAGGTCCATTAACTGGAATAAGGAGAACCTCTTCAATAGCTGATGCTGGAAAAACTGGATAGTAACATGCAGAGAGAGAAGGTGATAGAGAGAGAGAGGAGAAAATAAATTAAATTAAATTTTATCTCATGCTACACACTAAAGATATTCAAAAGGATATTCAAAATTGATTTAGTTTCTTGTCATTCTGTTTTTGTAAAATACAATGAAAAAATATAGGCAGACTCACCAAGATCTCAACCACAGAGGAATCTTTCATAAAATAATTCCATTGGGAAAAATATGAAGCATAAAAAATGAACCACATAAAATGAAAATACTTCTAAACTGTAAAGGAAACAAAACCTAAAATAAGGACATCATATGGCTTGTGAAAAGTGAGAAAAAATTTACATAATATATTAGCCACAGGACTATCTGATATGATATGCTTTGACAAAAACAACCAAAGCAATCTGATTAAAAATATAAGGAAAGAGTTCCAGAGAGATAGTGAATTGGGTAAGAAAATTGTATGGGCTGAAACTTAGAATCACATATTGTCCCCTGAGCCCACAAGGAGTAATCCCTGAGCACAGAGTCAGGAATAAGCCCTGAGTACTACCAAGATTGGCCCCCAAAAGGGGAGAGAAAGAAACAGACACTTGCTCAAGGAAGTAAAATAAAAAATAGCCAATAACCACATGTAAAACTATGCATCATCATCTACCACATGCCTACAACATGCTTAGATATGAAGCAAAGTAAGAGTATTTTCAACATTGAAAAACAAAGTAAGAATATCTTTTGAAAGAAATCTATCCTTCAGACTTAATGTAAACCAACCCAGAGCCATTGCCCAGGAAAAAAAATTATGTCTGTAGTATATTTTAATATCACTTTGATGAGATCTAGGTTATAAACAGGTCTGGTGCCATGTAATTTGCAACATAATTTCACTGTCTGTTTATCTATCCATCCGTCCACCCATTCATATGTATATAACATAGGCAGGAAATCTGGTGTCTGTTGCTAGTTCATAAATCAGTGTCTGCTCTCAACAACATCTGAATACAAATGTGATTAAATTTGATACCATGCCCATTTTTCATTTATCAGATTTCAGAATGTGATGCCTTGGCAGCTGTCCTATGGTAATGTGTTTTGCATTTAACCCCCTGTGTACTGGTTCACTTCAACATATGAATTTCTTTGCAGAGATATTTGGAATCCACTGAACCACATCTTTCTTTCTTCACCACAGCAAACATTTCCTTAATCTATTTGAAAGGAACTGAGGGATAATTGTAGGCAATACTAAAAAAAAAAATTATAAGTGAGGAGAACTAAGAATTACTGTGTTTTAGCTGAAATTCACAGTAGAGACTTGTGATTCTTTAAAATTCATAAATAATTAGGCCTCTTGTTCAAGTGCACATTTGCTTTAGTGTGAGACCTGGTAATTTCTATTTCTAATAAGCTCCAGATGAAGCCATACATACACTGAGCCACAACCTAATTGGGTTACCTGTTCCTAAATAGGCTAATGATATGATTGAATCAGGTACATAAGTATCCTCCCCAAAATCATGAGTCATATTTCCTGTAATAAAACCTTAGAACTATATTTTAACAGTCAATCACATGCTGGCCAAGTTTGGAAAATATTAGAAACTTAAAAACAAAATGTGATTTACTGTGATAGACTTAAATTCAAGTAAAAATGAGGGGTTTTGGTAACTAAAGTTATCATAATAGAACTGAAATATTTAGAAGTCAAGAATATGTGAAAAAGGTTCCATAAACTTAATCCTAGTAGAAATGACTTATTCAGGATAGGTGTTGAAGAAATGCCCAGGATTATCAATGCAATTTCCAGGAAAGAGACTATACAGATGCTGTGTGAGGAAAACAAACCAAACTGAAATGAATACTGACAAGATACCTTTACTAACAGACAAGCTGCATAGAAATAACTGCTTTTCTTTTCCCATTCCTTCAATTGCTTTCCCATTTATTTGTACAAAAACTTGAACTGCAAGGGATAGAGAGATAGTAATGTGGGTAGCATGCTTGTCCTACAAATGGTCAACTTGAGCTTGATATCTTGCACTAAATAGACTTCCAAGCCTCTCCCAGAGTGATTTTTATAAAAGGAGCTAAGAGAAAGTCCTGAGCATCATTAGGTGTAACCAAAAAACCCCAAAACAAACAAAAAATACTTTCCAGGAGCTAGTGCGATAGCACAGCAGGTATGCCATTTCTTTTGCATGCTGCTGACCTGGGTTCTATCCTTGAGACTGCCAGGAGAAATTTCTGAGGGCAGAGTCAGGAGTAATCTCTGAGCACTGCCATGTGTGGCCCCCCAAAACAAACAAACAAACAAAAAATCAACTTTTCAGGTATGAAAAATGTGTACAGCTATACTAGCTGAGATAGTCAAATTTTACTATATTAAACCATACATATAGAAAAGGAATAGATAAATGCTTGTTACCTAGCCCTCCCAGAATTCTTAGATTTCTGTGATACCTCAAGATCTGTCATGACTTCCAAAGATCCAGCAGGCTTTTCAAAGGTATGTGATGGCTTCCCAGGAATCTTGAGCAACACAAACATATCAACACTCCACCAATCATGCTGAGATAGTCACGTCAACATTATAACATCTATCAGTAATTATTTGTGTCATGAATGAGATATTAGTACTAGTATTTATTTCCCTCCAAAAATAAAAGTCAAACAGATAGAAAAGATGGTAAAGCACTTACCTGCATACAGCCAATTGCAAATTTTTAAATACCAATGTCTATATTTAAAATGACACAATGAATAAATCAAATAAACATTAATTCTCTTAGGTTAGGGCATAAACACACATTTAATGTTTTCTTTAAAAGGCATACAAGTTGGGACTGAGTGAAAGCACAGCGGTAGGGCATTTGCCTTGCATGTAGCTGCCAGGATGAACCTGGGTTCAAATCCCAGTGTCCCTTATGGTTTCCCGAGCCAGGAACGATTTCTGAGCGCATAGCCAGGAGTAACCCCTGAACATCACCCGGTGTGGCCACCCCACCTGACAAAAGGCATACAGGTTAACACATTACAATATTCAAAAGTGGCTATTGTAATTTACAAAAATACAAAACAACACATCCATTTGAAGAACACTTTGTAAGAAATAATTCCAGTTATGCATCAAAATTTCTATTTAGATTAATTGTGCTTTATAGCATCCTACAATATGAGAGAGTATGCCAAGTAGGGTGCTTGTACCATATGCAGCTGAACTGGGTTCAAATCCCAGAAACTCACATGGTTCTCTTGATTCCTGAGTAATTCCTGAGTGCAGAACCAAGAGTAACCTCTGAACATCACCAGGTATGCTTCCCCAAAAAAATGTATCCTAAAAAGGAAAAGGGGTATTTTAAAAAGTGGAAATAGAATGCATGCAAAAGATAAAAACTTTCAATTACCAGGACAAAATTTCTTGTTTATTGCTAGAAAGTATTCTATTGAAATATGGTTTTATACAGTGTCCATTGAAGTCAAAATGTTTTGAAAAATATTTGGCACATTCATTAAGCACTTTGATAATCAAATCCTGGAGAACTGTGGAAACTATTTAAAACAATAAAGTAGGTTTGTAGACTAAAGCCCCACTTTTATCTTACTTTTAGGAAAGAAATATAAATACATGAATAACTAATCAGAGAAAATGTTTATGTATACTACCATACATAAATTGTTATTTAATTTTTGTAAATTTGGTTTGTAAAAATATGGCACTCCTCACCTTATTAAATGCAAAAAGAATATCATATTACATAAACCTAACCTATAGACATACAAATTCCTATAGAAAAAAAGAGAAGCTTAAGGAAATATGCAAAATATTTACTCATCTATCAAATGAAGAAAATAGCTCCTATTTTCTATATTGTAGGAGTATTGCAGGAAGAGGTTAGTGCTTTAATGTACCTAATACAGTACTCACTATGTTATCTCTATTATTAAATACAACCAATGATTATTACATTAAACATTATAATTAGCAGTTTGCCAATGGAATTAGAATCATGTTTTTCTATTTTTTTCTGTTTTTCCCCCATTGACTCTTGCATAGCATTCAAACATGCTTTTAGAAACAAAAAAATAATTAATTATGCTCTAAAAATTTATTCCAGATTGTATGTGTCTGTTTTCAAATATCTCTACTCTCCATCCTAAGCTGGATTCTCAGAATTTGGAGAAGGATGCTTATCTCTGGTTTCTCCCTCAGTTCTCTCTGGAACTCATAGGGTTAACCGTGAGACCCAGTTCTCCCAACCAGACAATCTGTGATTATCTCACTGGCAATTCTATCCCCAACCAATCCCTAGACACAAAGCCCAGAATTAAAGCAACTGGGGGAGGGGCGTGTGGAACGTGGCTTTTTCCTGCTCTTCAACATAAAAAAAAATAAGAAAAGCCAAATCTCTCATTGTACAAAGCGAGGTTTTACACTTAGTTTCACCCACTCCCATCTCCCTCAAGTAGCTGGCCCTATTAGAAGGGACTACATCAAGGCTTTATGTCTCAAGTACTGCACAATTTATTGGCTGCACAAAAGCAGCTAAAGTCATAGATGAGTTGCCTGGTCACTCCTGTGGACAGAAAGATGTGGAACCAGGAAACACAAGAGTAGCATCTCTCCTGCTTCCAACGCTGATTTAGAGTCTTTATCCCCCCCCCCCTACAGCAGTTAATGATTTGTACTAAAACTTCCAACTGTGTAAAGTTGCTTTGCTGGTTAGTTTTGGGGGCAGATGATATAGGCTGTGTCTTCCTCACTCTACCCTCCTCTTCCTCTTCTGTGTTCCCATCATTTTCACTCTGTCCCTCCTACCTCCCTCCTTTCTCCCCTTCTATTTTTATCTCCCAATTTGCATTTCTTTTCATGTCTTCCCAATCCATATATCTCTCTTGTTTTCTTTCTCTCTGCACATCCATGCAGTAATGTGTGTGTCCCTTTCCCTTCTCCCTCTCTATAGCTCTCATGGACACAAGTCTCTGATTGATTAGATTCTTCAAGAGCCCTGGCTCAACATACTCTGTGGTGTGTGTATATAGCTCCCATTAGATTTGTTTATATTTTTATTGCTGTGAATGAAATATACTGTCTAGAAGAGCTACTTTACCTTCAAGTTGCTAGAGAAAGAAAGATTTAAGTTTCTATTCAAAATAGAGCTTGTTATAATTGGGAAAAAATTCTCTTCCCTGAGGCACTTTGAGTCAATTAATTGGGTTTTTTGAAGTGTTAATAGGGAATTTTTTTATGCTCATATAAGGCTTTTTTATGGACCTATTCAAGAAAATTACTAGACTATTAACCAAACCAATTCTGGGGCCACAGAGCCCCCTAAAGCATAGTAGGTGTGGGACTGATCAAAGTACACAGATGAGTAATTCACTAATTATGTCATAACAAAGCACCCATTTGATCGAGGGACTACTTTTGCACTGCTTCATAAGTCTATATGTGAATGAAAAGTGAAGTGAAAGAACCAAGATGAGTTAAAGAAAAGAAAAAGAGACAGAAAGATGAATCTCTGAGTAAACAAAAGTCTCTAGCAGAGACAAAACAGTATTACAATATTTCCACTTAAAATCAGTCATATTAATGATTGGGTTTTAGAATTCTGACCTATCTGATAGCAACCACATATGAAATTCAAAATATCTAAAAATGGAAACAAAATATAACCAAAAACATATTTATCAAAACCTTCACCTTATGGATTAAAAGAAATGAGAAACTAAAAGGTATAATTTCTGAACAGATCCAGGGACTAGAACTCTGATTAAATTTATCCAGACCTGCGGAGTCCTCAACATGTTTAGTGGTAAGGCAGACATAGATGGTGAGCTAATGTCAGTAAATACAAGCTGTTGAATTTTAGCTTCAACTACTCATCGACAAAAGTATTTTCTAATTCTCTTCCTACAGCAATTCTTTAGATATTCATAAAAATCCTAAATGCCATTTTTCTTTTTTGATTATAAGCAGTATGCATGTACACACACACACACACACACACACACAAACACATACACATTCACAGAGCCCACACTAACAAACAATAACAGAAGGAGCCAACCACAACTTTCACCATTCATTTTTCTTCCTGTAGCTCAGGCTTCTGTTCCTGCTACATGGAAAACAAATCATCAGAGCTGAATAAAACAAGCAGCAGTGCCAAAGTTGTGCAGGCTTCACAGGGCACTCTCTTACTGGAACAGATGGCTGTATAAATAAAGGGCTTGATTCAACTATGAGGAAGCCTTTCATTCATCTCCATAGATTAAAAGTGGGGTGACTAATTAAATATTACGGTAAGTAAAAAAAAAAGGCTGCATTTGTATTTTACAAATGTAAATCATGACAGATTTATATTTACAAAAATGCACATCACAGGTAAGGGCTTGGGCTCTTTGATTTACAACTTTATCCTTTACAACATATCTCAGAATGGACCCAGTGCATCCGTCCAGTAACAAATACCAAGCAAGGATTGTTTGATGCATAGCTCCATCTGGCAAATGCAAGATATCCACCATGCTATGGAAGGGAAAGTTTCAGAGAGAGGGAGAAAGCCCACACTGACACTGACTGGATATTAAAGAAAGGTGAGTCTAGAAATAAAAAAAATTGTATGATGTAATTTTTGAGAAGAAACAGTAGGAAGGAGATAAAAACTAAATACAATCCCTAGCTGGAGAGTGGAGGATAATTATAATCAACATTACCTTCAATTGTGAGAAATTTGTTTTCTTGCTTATATCAGAGATCAGTTGCACTGGTGAAGGGGATGTACATTTTATAACTGAAACCCAGCTATGTAACCACGGTGTTTAAATAAAATATTATTAAAAATAGAGAAAAAAATATTTCCATCTTACTGCTCAATTTTTACATCATGCTAGAAATCTTACCTAATGCAATAAGACAGGAAATTGTAACCAAAAGTATAGAAATTTGAAAGAAAAAATACTTTTTCCTACAGGTGAACTGACTGTGTAGAAAATCATAAGAAAATAAATCAGTAAGAACAAAAATTCCTGGAAAGAAGAAAAAGACTCTTGAAAGTTCTTAACTATTGATCAATTATAATAAGATTGCAGGATACATAGTTAACATACAAAACTAGTTTTCCTATGTACTTGCAATAAGCAAGGGAAATGAAAAATAGAAACAATTTATATTAACAGAAAAAATAAATATAGTTACATATACCCAAGTAAATATGTTTTTAATTTATATGTTTATAAACCCTAATGGGTCAAAACCCTAATGGAGTTCGGGGAAAAGAGTAAATGACTAGTTTTCCTGACATTGAAATTATTTCATGATACAAAAATGGTTACATATACAGGGTTATTCCATGCATTCCCCAAAACATGTAAAACACAAGGAGGGAAACTTACTATAATCTACATGTTTTAGATGATAATGTATTAGTGTACGTTAATCATTTTAATAAATGTACCTCTGAGAAAGAGTGGGATTTGTTAATGTTGGAGTTTGTGGATATGTTGGTACAACAGGTATATAGTTTCTGGATATTGTTCTCTATTTTACTATTAAAATTTACCCCAAATATGCCAGGCATGTGGAAATATAAATTTACTTAATATTTTCATTACCTAGTCCGGTAGGGTGGTGGTACTAAGTAGAGAAATGTCAAATTGAAAATGATGGATGATTTTTACAAACTTTCAAGGCCTAGATTTAACATTTCTAAAGGGTTTCCAAAGTATGAGGCATGATAAGATAGAATCTAGTTTCTAATTTGGTGGGATAATGCCGTCATATATTTTGAAGAATTCAGATGATAATGGTTATTTGGGATCTAAACATGGGGACATCAGTGGCTTGTTCATGGAGTGGTCACAATTATGGAGCCATTACTATAGAACATAAGTTTTATAATTGTCCTAACTTTATTTTTTAGGGGGACACACCCGGTGACTCTCAGGGGTTACTCCTGGCTATGGGCTCAGAAATCACTCCTGGCTTGTGAGACTATATGGAACACCAGGACTCAGGTTCATCCTAGATCAGCTGCATGCAAGGCAAACACCCTACCACTGTGCTATCACTCCGTTCCCATCAAAACTTATTTTCTTAACTATATAAAAGGAAACAACAACTCAGACATTCCCCTAGACTGCTAAGAAAGGACACCAGTAATACAGCACAATACATATACTTTGTCTGATTAAACTAAACATTAGAAGAGTGTAACCTTTGTTATTGATATCTCCATGCAAAAACAGAAGAAATTTCTCAAGTGTGAGAGGAAGTAGAGTTTTCTTGGTATGAATTTATTCTGTAGTTGTTTATTAATGCTGTCATTAATCTTGTGGATTGAGTCTGACTGGTTCCTATAGGGGTATTTTTGCCTTATCCGAAGCTTCTCTTTCTAGCTTGCTGTCCTCTCTCTAGGCTTTTGTACAGCTCAATATCTCAAGTGCCACAATTAATAATTTCCCACTTTCTTTTTCATGCCACTCAGATGACTCCTCTATATTAATATATTATCCCTTCAACACACACATTATGTAAACATAATCAGTTGGCAATTCCAGTGCTGTCTTAGATCAGCTTCCTATCTTCTGCCAAGCACTACTATTTTGATGCACACTATCTGGTTTAATATTCTAATAACTTCAAAGAGATGGAGCATTATTTGCACTGTAGAGATATGAAAATTAAAAATTTGGAAATGAAATGACGTTAAGCCATACCATAGATATTGTTAGAAGAAGCAAAATTTGAACCTAATGATCTGTCCACAAGCATGTCTTCTGTCTGAAATGATGAGGTACAACAAAACTAGCTTCTATTGCTTCCTTTCTTCCTTCTGGTCCCTGATTTCAGAGAATAGCACCAGAGAAAAGCAATCTGTGATATTTTAGTGTAGATGACACAAAACAGACATCCCTTTCAAATGATGGCCTGAGCCAACTCTGTCGATGACCCAAACCATGTACTAAAAAAGAATCAAAGCAAAGAAAGATAGTGACCATAAGTCTTTTTAGCTTCTAATGACAAATCTATTAACAGTTTATCTATTAAAGTTCATCCCATATACCTCATAATCACAATGCCAAGAAACAGACTGATGGTGTTTGTCAATCCTGTAAACCCACTATGTTGCCAGAGTAAAATCATAACATAAAAGGAAAAAAAAACAAAGACCAATGAGGAAGAAAGAAAAATGAGATGATATGACAAGATGGACATTTTTACAGGAAAACAGCTTCCCAGGGTAAAAGAGACCCGTATTTCTTGTTTGTGTTTTTATTTTAATATTTGGAGATCACAGAGATACTCCGGGGCTACTCCTAACTTTTTGGGGGTAGTCTCTGTATTACTAAAGGTCAAACCCAGAGATTATGCATGCAATGAATCTACTGTCACCCTTTAAGCTCTCTCTCTTTTTCTTTCTCTCATTCTCTAACTCTCTCTCTCATTCTCTTACTCTATCCGGCTCTCTCTTGCTCCCCTAGTCCCTTCGGTTATTTTTTGGAATAGCTGCAACTGTGGCATTTTTAATTTTTTTCTCCTCCTATTCAAGCCTAAATGGGCACTATGTACTTTTTCTGTAGAAAGTGAAATTCAGGAGCAAAAGCAGATGGACAAATGGGCATCTGGTGGTAATTCTTTAGACTTGGAATCAGAAAACTGATTCAAGTTACAACACAACCCTTACCTCTGTCACTTAAAATTCCTGGATCTTAGTTTACTGATCATTATTCTTATTTATAATACAAACTCATGATGCATATTTTCCATGTTGATCACTAATTGATTACCCTTTTTATGTCATTATTTCCTTGATTCAACATAGTAACTGTAATAAGAAAGCATAAGGATAAAAATGAGACCTGTGCATAGAGAACTGGTACAGAAGAGTTAAGGACTTGAGAAAATTGGCTATGGCAATGTTTGTCCATACAGAGATTATAAAGCATTTATGTGTGTGCTATTGCACACAGGTGTATGAAAAAAGAGAACAGAGAGTGAGAATATTGTCCAGCATGCATAGGAAAATACCATATCACAAGTAACATAAAGAATAGACCTCAAGAAGAGGGGTATTGAGTCAACTTTTTTCTTAAGAAAGCAAAATCATTTGCCTTAAAGATCATCTAGCCTAAGTTGCTCTTACTTTTTAAACAAGAAAAACTAAGACTCCTAAAAAGAAAGTGAGTAGAATAGATTTACAAAGTCATCATTTACAAAGTCATCATTCTCAACACATATTTACCAACTGTCTAGTCCAGTATTTTGAGTTCCCACAGAAAACATGAAAATTAGTATCATCAGTATAATATAAGTGACACCAGTGTACCTCAATCATTTTAACTATAGCTGCCTTCTGACCTCTATTTCTTCTATTTCCTGTCTTGTCCTATTGGTTAAACCTCTAATCTTGAGCTGTGACTCCACATATATTTGAATTATATCTACATCCCCCTTGTAGATAACAAGAAGGGGTGGCATAGAGACACAGTCCACTGAAAGTTAAGGAATGTATAGTATGCTTAAAGTTTCTGCGAAAATCACATCTAAGACCCAGTAGCTTTGTTTAAGAAAGATATTAAATCTGATAAGCAGTATAAAAAAATAAGCTAAAAGAAATTGATGGCCATTCTAGTGGAGCTGTGTTGGTAATTAAAGTTTTGGACAACAACATATACTTGATTCCATATTTTTATATCTTTGTAGGTGTCCAGACTAATAGATGAAGAATGAAAGAGAGCTACCAGAAAATTTTGTACTGCTATCAGGACTACTTAAACCTTGGAAACATCCACCTTGCTCTTCTTAAACAGTTTGTCCTTTTAATAAATGGACCACAATACACTATAAAATTCCCAGTGAACAAAGTGCCTATTAATACATATATATTTTTTTGATCCACTGAAGATGACACTAGATGTGTTTGTTATTCCTGGACCCAGGGACTTAATAGAGAATCAGTCCCTATGTAGGAAATGAAGTCTTTGGCAAATATAAGGTATAGGGTGCTCCAATGCAGTCATGAAAAGCCTCATTAAAACATAAGGAATAGTCTCTTTGGTGTGAAGAAATACAACTTCAACAAAGAGGTACACAAAGTCAGCTCTGCATCAACCACATTTCCTTCCCTGGGAGACCGTTAGGAGAAATTCAATTAAAATCCATTACTTTTATCAAATCTCTATGGCCAGTTTCAAAATACTAATTCTCAGGAAGAGCTGACTCCAGCACTCTGTGGCTGTAGCTGAGCTGTTATGTGAAGAATATAACAATAAAGAAAAAAAATCTGTTTTACTTTTATTAAAACCAGAAACAATGACAGAAAGCAGCTATAGGAGCTACAGAAACTGTGTGAATTAGGATTTACTTTTTAATTTCACTTCTCAACATTTTTCCTTTTCTTTACTCATCTTTCATCTTGTCCTAACCAGAGTTTTTATAGTGTAGATGGAGTAGTGTGACTGGTGTTCAGTGACCTTGTGGTATATGATGTAGAGTCTCTGTTTCAGTTATTTACTATTACTTATCAAACAAAGTAGCCTTAACTCCAGTGATTATTAGTCTTCTCAACTATTTGGTTCAAGTAGATTCTTCTAGGAATGTACAGTTTGGTAATTCTTGTCTGTTGATATGGGACATCCATAAATACAATAGCAAAAGTTTGAGACCCTTGAAAGTCTTGGACTTGGCCAGAAAACATTTTGTTCACATTCTACTAGTAAAAATTCACTTTACCATATTTTCCGGCATGTAAGATGACCGGGCATATAAGACGACCCCCTAATTTTGCAGTTCAAACATAGGTTTAGGCCTATATTCGCTGTATCAGATAGAACGTTCCTGTGCTGCATTTGTTCTGTGCTCATGTACCACAGCGAGCCAATCACAACAAGCAAAGTTTCAAAGGTTATACTGTAATAGACTTCCTCTCTGACTCTGGCCAATCTGAGCAGGCTTTTGACAGTGTAAATTCGGGTACAGAACACTGTATAATTTGCATGCATAAAAAGCCTGCTTAGGTTGGCTGAGTTAGAGAGGCGGTCAAAGCAGCCTGGCAGTGATTGGTGCAAGATACAGTTGGAAAATTTGTTTTGTGGTAATATTCAGACAGTTTTCGTTTAGCGGCATATTGAAACATTTTTCAGGATATACTCGGCATATAAGAAGACTCCCGATTTTTGGTTGACTTTTTTTGTTTCAAAAGTCGTCATTTACACCGGAAAATATGGTACCTTTGAATTCATAGGTAGGGAGGAGAAAGATTAACTGTCATCACTAATAATCTAACATACACCCACATCTGTGCTGTGGATTTAAGGCAGGTGAGCATCTCACAGGCTTCTACACATGAGTTAAACATTCTTAGCCTAAGGTACCTCATCTGTGATATGGAATACTCCCTACCTTACAGCATCAAGGTGAAAACTAGTGAAGTAATGAATATTCAGTATGCATCTGGATGATAAATTCAAAAAAGAAAAGTTTATGCTGTTATCATCACCATTTTATGCTTCACAGCCACCTATAAAAGGTTGAAAGAATAATTGCTGAGATTAGTCAGGCAGTTATGCACTCAAGTAATTCAGATGGGTGGACTTGGACACACTAGTTGATGCTTTATACATCAATAATCTCACATCACATGCTGGCATTATCATTTCAGAAACAAGTTCTCTCTCAGCTCAATTTTTCTGCAGAAATATCAAAGAACATGAGTTATTTAACCATGAAGTCATTGGCACACAAGGATTCAGATTGGATACATGATAACCCAACAATTAGTTTTGCATATGAGGTTTGTGAGTCCAAGATATTCACAGATGTTTCATATTTAGAGCTCTCTCTTTCCATGGATATCTTGCGTAGACCTAATCTGAAACTTTCGGAGAGAACTCATGGACCAAGGTAATGGAAATAAAAATTATATAATGGATTTGATTTATAATAATCCCTGGATTCTCACAAAACTAAGCTTCAATGGTCAATAGACTCTCACTTAATATAGCTCTCGGGGGTTTTATCTAGTCAATATTTTTTCTAAACAACAACATTGAAAGACACTATATCACTGTGAACTAGAGTTAATCTAATAATATTGCCAATTAACCCATTTCTAGAAAAAGAAAACTTAAAGAAAAAGATTATTAACTTAAAAAGGACACTATGTTTCCAAGTCTTCTGATTTTGTCTTATCGTTAGCTGGTGAGGTAGGATAACCTGCTCTTAGATCAAGTTGTTCCCATTTTCATTTGTTTCCATTTGTCAGGATATCATATTAGAACTGGCACTTGTTGGTGTCCCAGTAGTATTAAGGATGTCCGGATGGGATTTGTTTCCTGTAGCTGTTGTGAAGAACTGTGTCGTTTCTATGTCTGGGATCCAGGGTTCAAGGCTGGACGGATGGTGTCTAATCACCTGGGGTATAAGTTGGGCCCACGTGACATATTTTCAAGGCGGGAGATATCCCCTCACCAGCTAACGTAAGACAAAACCGGAAGACTTGTCACCCTTTGGTTTGTCCAAAAGCCAAGATCATGATTTACAGATGACTGGCTGATAGAACCATGACCGGACTGTATGTATCCTGGGACCAATAAAAAAGCCCTAATCTAGGGTTTGAGCTATGACCTGCACAACAACCATGATCTCCAGTTCCAAAGGTCTGTCTGAGACAATTGCAACGGAATGGGTCTTCTGGAAACACAAAGACGCTATCCTTAGCTCCATCCTAGGATCAGCGCAAAGACCAAGACCACCAACCACAGAAGATGGATTAAAATGACACTGAGAGAAAAGAACTTCTAGAACCACAAAGAAAGACTTCATCATAAGTTCCACTCCCTGACCTGTGCAGATACCGAGATCTCTAGATACAGAGGTCTGATTTGTATCACCCAGGATGGAGCAGAAGTCTGCCAGACACCACGAAAGCAAAAAGGGGAGAGTAAATGAACCTGAACGAAGTCTATAGTTAATCCCATGATAATATACTTCAAGGGTGGAGAAACCCTGTATCTCTTAGGCCAAGGGAATTCCTTTTCAAATGACCCCAATATTTACTATGCCTGTGCAGGAGGGACAAAAAAAAAAAAAAAAAGACAAAAAGCACAAAACATTTTTATTTATTTACCTATCTAGTTTTTGTCGATTTCTTTGTTTTGTTGTGGTTATTGAAGTTCTTGTCTCCATTTATATTTATTTATTTATTTATTTTTCTTCTTTTCTTTTCTTTCTTTATGTGCTCTGCCATGTTTTTTATCTCAAGATCATGGCTTTTTTTGTGGTGCTTACCTTTATTGTTGGAGTGCTCACTGGATATTTTATTTGACACTTCTTTTTGTACTGTTGGGGTGTTTCACCTTCTTTTTCCCCTTAGTCTCTCAAACCGATAATGAGAGATTCTAGAAGGACTCCACCCATTTTCTGCGAATTTGATTTCTACCCCAGTTTATTACTTTCCTCTTCTTCAAACTAAACCACATAACTTGAACTATCTAGTCCCGCCTCCTAGTTAGAGGGGGAAATAAGGGAGGTACCAAGACCAAACAGGTGTAAGTCTACTAGGTAGTAAGCTAGGCACAGAGGGGACCACATATTCTAGCAGCCCCGAAAGTGAGGGAGGAGGATATGGGAGGTAGGATGGGAACGGAGGTGTAGGGAGGACAATTCGGTGATGGGAATCCCCCTGATTTTATGTAAATATGTACCTAAAATATTATTGTCAACATTATGTAAGCCACTATGATCAAAATAAAAATTACAAAAAAAGAACACTGTTTCCAACTAAAATGTATATATGCTTCTAATGAAAATGAAAAATCCCAGAATTTAGAGTAAGATCAACTAAATATTTCTTCAACCAAAAATGACAAAATTTTTTTCACTTTTGAATTTATGCACATTCATGATAAAAGGTGACAAATGTTACTTTTAATAATGTATAAAGACATATGTCTTGAATATTGTCAGACAGATTATGTGTTTGATTCATATGCCTTTTCAAATATGTCAGGTAGGCATAAATGACTAAAGTTGACAGAAGTGTATAACTGGAACAAAAGAAAAGACAAAATGCAATAAACAGTGAACAGTGCCTGATACAAAATGGTGGCCAAGATTAGGGAACTTGGGCTTTATGGTCCTAATTTAACCATCTTTAACTGCTTTAAGCTTTTAGAGCATATATGTCCAATCTAAAACCATACTCTGACTTATAAGGGTTGTTGTTAGTTACTGGTGTCTGTTAGCAATCTACATGTTTCTTAGATATATTTGAGGAAGTTAGAGAAGACATACTTGTTAAATGTAGGCATGATCCATCTGTGAGAGGAATCCTAAATATTGAGGGACTCAGCAATCACATTTAGATAAACTTGATAAACTAGATAAACTTGAAAAATATGTTGCTGAAATCTGCATTATGGCAAGAAAAAAAATGTAAAGATAGGAACTAGGCTTCAGAAATGCAGCTGCATAAGTACAGGGTGGTATGAATAGACTTAATAGAGATATTTTAAAGGCACTGGAATGGTGGTTAGAATTAGTTCTACATTACCAATGAGCTTAGGATATAAATTGTAGGTCAAAAGATTAATAAACTTGCAAGTCAAAGAAATTTGGGGTGCTCTGAATGAAAGAAGAGGCATGTGCACTTTCCATAGGGAGGTAGAGTGGAACTTTGGTTGTTTGAGACATGCAGAATAAAATTTAGATGATTAAATTGCATTTGAAGAATGAATAAAGAATCTGTTGATATTTATCACAAGGGAAGATCTGGTAGATAAAACCATATAGATATTTTCAGATATTTAAAACATATGTGAAAGGTTTCAAATGTAGAAGCCAGGCTAACATGTAAAGAGGATCACAAAGACAAAGGAGGAGACCTCTAACCTGGTGTCTGAGATGAGTGACCTCTGTCGTGAGCAGACAGAAAAGGTGAGGCTGAACTTGTAACATCCCTTTCATCTTCTTTTTCTGAAATCAGATGCTTGGCTCTGAAAGTTGCCTATGAAATAGAATTCAGAAGCAATTGGAAACGTAATCATCTTTTGAAAGTTTATAAAAGAAAAGGGCAACTATCAAACAGTACTGGTTGAAATTAAATGGCACATACACTGCACATTTTCAACCTAGAAAAGCAATATCACTGTATTTCTTCAAGTCCATGCAGCTCTCCCTCTGATCTGGTGAAATCAGACTCCTGATCCCCACACCCACATATACACACATCTTCACAGTCATTGTGCTTTGCATTTCTCACATGAAAAGATTTTCATAGCGACTAGATAGGGATTACAAGCCATGTGTCAACTCCTTACCTTTATTGTTTCTGTAATTCCAAGCATATGCAAAAATTCATGAGAATGTAGATGCCTGCCATACAGTCTCATGTAGGCCATGACAGATGCCCTTAATTTGTAAGCATTAGCTGAATGAAATGAGTTGCAGAAAGTATAATTGGATCATCCTTGTAGTTTATGTCAGCATGTCTAAATACTGTTAAAGGATGCCCCACACTCTCAGCACCACCTGACAGCAATACAGGTGTAGGCATGACAAATAACAGTGGAGTTACTATTCAACATTCATTGGAAATGTGTGCATGCATACAGCCATGTGTGTATTTGTAAACAGGTG
This sequence comes from Suncus etruscus, assembly GCF_024139225.1. Taxonomy (NCBI): domain Eukaryota; kingdom Metazoa; phylum Chordata; class Mammalia; order Eulipotyphla; family Soricidae; genus Suncus; species Suncus etruscus. The sequence goes on from NC_064859.1 coordinate 71,668,617, forward strand.
TATAAAGGAGAGATATAATGCATTAAGGCGTGGAGGAAGAAAGAGAAATAATACACCATTTTGACAATACACTAATTGTTTAATATCCATTGAGAAGTATAATGGCATCAATGTGTTCAAAAATTGCTTCAAATTAGTAAATCTAAAAATTATCTACATTTGGTATAAAGCATAAATTTATTGACCTTTTCTTTTCCTTACCTTGTCCTCTTTGTGCCCCAGATATTATTTTCTTGGGAGTAATCTTCCAAGTAAGCAAGTCTCTTTATTGTCATTCTTATTTGCTTAGATATTTTTTAAATTTTATTTTATTGAAGCCATTGTGATCCACAAACGACTTCATAGTTGAATTTCAGATATACAGTGAATTGGGTCATTCCCACTGCCAGTGTCATCATCTTTTCAAAAATGTTCCCAGAGTGCATCCTATACCACCACCCTTTGCCCCCAGGCCTGCCAGAAGAAGAGGCCTGCTTAAGTTTAGATTGTTAAAGTTTAGGTCTCTTGATTCTATTATTGTTTATTTTGGCTTGGATATTTATTTCTGTATTTTTTGTCTCCACCTATGCATCTGAGACCTCTTGGTCTCATCCTTTCTTTTATCTTGTCTTCTTCATTTTATATGAAAAAGGCAGAAGCCCCTTTTTAAAGGATAAAAAATAAAAGAAATAAATATAAAAGAACAAGAAGAAGAAAAAAAAGGCTAAATGTTTTTCCTTTTTATTTTTGTTAACTTTGCTGTGCCTATGCAAAAACAGCCACCTCATGTTTTTCTTTCTTCTTTTTTTTCTATTTATTTTATTGTCATTCTGAAGAAAAAAGTCCAGATTTCATAATAATGATGGAAAGTATTAAATTTTTCATAAATAAATCATTTTGTTGGGCCTAAAGTAAAGTCAATCTAGTCTACTCACCTCACTTCAGATGTAAAGAAGCTGGACAGATTTATTCTTCTCTATGCCAAAATGTACCTTGATTTCTGATTACTTCTGGCATTCAATGGCAAGAGAAATGATCAGGACAACATAAGAACTATGTCTGAAGAGAACTAAATGGACAAAGAAAATTTCAGGTGGAAGTAAAATATGTCTTCACATATTTAAAAGATCCTTAACAGAAAAAAAAATCTCTGCACTGAAAGAGCAATGATATCCATTAGTCATATATATATATATATATATATATATATATATATATATATATATATATATATATATATAAAATAGACATTTTAAGACACTCTACATGCATTAATTACATGATTTATAGTTGACAAGGTGTTGTTTCTAGATGTAGACCCTGACACCAGAATTTGTATGAAATTAATATGATAATAAATAATACTGGGAAGGGAATAAATGATAAATAAAATATTTAGATTAAAAAAAGTAAGGTGAGTTAGGATGATACCTGGTGGTACACCTAGCCAAAAATAAACCCTGAACAGGCGAGAGAAAGCGAGGGGGAGGAAACCAAGAAACTAAACAAAGCAGGAGGAAAATATCAGAGAAATGCAGCAAAATGTAACCTTAAATCTTGAAAAAATACTGAAATAATACCGGTTGCACTTTAAGTTTGTTTTGGTTGAGGAATAAGAGAAACAATAAGATATCTTTTCTGCAATTAGTGATCATTGGTCATTGGTGGTGAGCTACAACCAAAGCAGGAAGATTTTCTAGTTTTCAGACATTTTATTGTGTGAGTCAAAAGTAAACCAATTTTTAAGTGTTGATGTTAAGCAAGATGAAGAGGGTCTGGCTGCCAGATATAGAGCTATTTGGCATCATAAAATCATAAAGGGGTTGAAAGGAGAGAGAGAGAGCTTTATGTACCCACCTGCTGTTGTAGCTGAGAGAGTGTAGATAACTGAAAAATTGCTATACTATCCACAATATGGAGTAAAATGCTTCAAAATAAATACATAAACAATTTCACAGTGAGCATTAAAGTACTGGTGAACTTGAAGAAGTCATCCAGGGTGAAAAAGGAAAACTATATTTTGATTGCATTCTGATTTTTTAGAAGCTATTTATTAAATATTAACTGAGTTTGCACTATATTTTTGTGGTAGACACTACCTGCATATTATTTAAGAGAGAGGAAAACTAAAGTTAATAAATTATAAAGCTTATATATGATTAGAGCATATACAAAGACATTACAAAGGTGCAAAACTTGGTCTCTTAAGACAGTTCATTTTTATAGAAAACGTTGAACAGTGGTCATGAAAAAATGACCTTTAAATATCAATGTAAATGTATAAAGGATCTTTGCCACCAAATGTATAAAAGTAAACCATGAAAAGGCTAGGAATACTTTATAGGATCTACATACAGTAAAGCATTTACTCTGTAATATTACTCCTACTTTGTAATATTCATGAGCTGAATGAAATGTATTTCATTGAGATTTGTGTAGATTTAGAATTTTGCAATCCTATAATTATCTTAATGAACTACAGTATTTATTTTAGAACCAATGTAGTACCTATTTTTTATGTTTTTATGTTTTCTTTCTGGGTCCCAACTGTTGGTGTTCAGGGCTTACCAAACTCGCAGGGCTCAGGAGACCAAATCTGGTTCCTGGGATCAAACCTAGATCAAATATAGGAAATTGTTCTATCCTCTGTACTCTGGCTCACAATTTAGTTTATAATTAACTAATTTAATTTTGATTAACTTTTTATCCATTTCTGCTAATTGATGACAGTGAAATTTTTATTAAAACAATTAATCTTCCATTATTTATAAATCTTTTATTTATAAGACTATCATGCGTTATTATTATGCTAATGGACAAATTCTTAAAGCTCGTTGTAGTCATGAGTAGAACTATGGAAGACCTTTGTATTTTTACAGAATAAGAATGATATAAATCATGTAGAAAATAATTTTATATTAGTTCAAACACAGACAGTCTGACTCCAGATCTATGCCCCTGACCATTAAGTTAATTACCTAGACAAATCATAAAGATTCAATAAGTACGTGAAGTATTTTGCAGCACATCCAACATATGTACTTGTTTTTATAAATAAAAGTCAATGACTTTTGAACAGCAAATATCTATATGTTTAAAGAAAATATTTACATATCACAGATATTTAATTTATTTATGATTTTTCTGTGCTCTATCAGAGTCCCAGGCATCATTTGAAGTATAACAGATAGCAGTCTGCATAGCCAATTCATCACTGATTAGATTATGAAGTTTATATGATATTAAAGAAAATCATTTAGAGACCCAAGATAGCACAGCACTAGGGCTTTTACCTTGCATGCAGCTGAGTCTGGATAAGCCTATGTTCGATCCTGGCATCCCATATGGTCCCCAGAGTCTACCAGGAGCAATTTCTGAGTGCTGAGCCAGAAGTATCCCCTGAGCACCACAGGGTGTGACCCAAAAACAAACAAACAAAAGAACCATAAAAAAGGAAGGGAATCATTTAACATTCTAAGTCTGACAGGAAGGTGTACTTCACTTTACTGTGCTTATATCTGTGCTTTATTTGCAGAGACTGAGCTTTCTACAAAATAAAGTCCTGTGCAACAGTAAATACAGCAAGTCAATTGGCACCATTTCATCAACACCTCATTTTAAGTATGTGTTTCTATGCCACATTTAAAGCGTGGTCATTGTTTTATGACCCAATGCTGTTATACAATGAATAGACTACTGTAGAGTAAAAGTATAAATTTTACATATATTAGGAATCCACAAAAGTAGTTCAGAGTCACATTATTGTGATATTTTCTTTATTCTGGAGTTCTGGATTGGGATCTAAACAATAAAAGGCAGAATAAGGGTTATGCATAAATGAGTGGGCACTGGGATATATAATCAATTTAAAGATATAAAATCCAAAGATGAATAGTTCAAATATAAATTTTAATATCAAAACTATTTACATTTTTGTTGTTTGGGGATCACACCCAGAGATGCTTCATTATTATTCTTGCCTTTTTTCTAAGGAATCACTTTAGCTGGGACCTTATGAATTATTACAGATCAAAATACAGTCACATAACATGCAAGTGACTCAATTCCTATACAAGTCCACTATTCTGATATAATTGCTTTAATCCATTATTATAGCTACATAATTTAAAGCTATAATAATAGGACAAGGAGAACATTAAGAAAAAAACAAGACTTATTCCATATAAAAAGTTAGATATTTTCTTAATAAAAGGAAAACATAAAAACTTAGGCTCAAGAATTTAATAATATTATGAATAATTTTGAAACTTTTACCAATAACAACTAGTAGATGCATGAGATACTATTGTGTTCAGGGAAAGGTAAATTGATCATAAGTCAAGAACTATGTATCATATGGATTGACAAGATGATTCTCAAAGCAATGTTAAATATATATATAAATTCATGTATATTCATATTCATATTACATTGATGTATGCATCTATGTTAATTGTCTTTAAGACTGGTACCTAATAATTCAAATCTTCATAAGCACCTGCAGTACATAGTGCCTTTAAATTTAAAAAGCAAGATTCCCTGAGAGGAGAGTAACTCAAATTTGTGGGGCCTAAATTTTCATTTATTGAGAATCCCTATTGCCCAACAATGTTTTTCTTAGGACATCTTCGAGGAAAGATGAGATATTATTGCTTCTGGTAAATAAACTAGTTATTCAGTTTTATTTCCTGTCAGGACTATAAAAAGTGTATATCCCTTTTGCTCATTTCCTCATAGCTTGAGCTCTGTTCTTCAAGAATTCATTACAATGCTCTGAATACAACCTCTCCACTCCTATAGAGAAGTTATAGGCTCTTCTTTCTGGAGGCAATGCCTTCTGTCCGTCTTTCTTTTATCTGAATTTAATTTTTCTTTCTTACTCAATACAAGAGCTGTTCTTTATCCCTCTGGCTCCCAATCTCACTCCCATCCCCATACTTCTTTTTGGCTTTCTCTAGTCTTTTGTCTTGCTTACTCACTTCTTGGGGGCTTACCCCATATTCCAGACTCCTACCATCAGAGCAATTATTTCCTGATCTCTCCCTTATCTGCCTCCCTTTCTCCATGCAGCATATTCTTTGGTCTCTGTAATTTGGTACCCAGCTCATTGTAGTCACTGATAGAAGCTCCTTGGCTCAGCAATGATGGAGTACTTTTCTCAATCTGAATAACAATTGCCAATACAATTCTCACAGAGGATATGGGAGCTCCTTAGTGTTAAGTTGGAGTGTCTGCTGTAGCATCTAAGAAGCAAGACCATGATTAAAGAAAATGATTACAGGGACAATACTGAGGTTTCTTAGAAACAAGGAGATATTTTGGGATTAGAATATTTCAAGTATGTGCTGAACTGATTGGGAAGCTTTCAGATCATCTGCAGAACCATTTTTGCAGTGAAAGGAACTATCTATTTGTTCTACTAGTCATGTCTAGTTGGGTAAGGACCTGATATGTGTCAAGAAATGCAATCAAATCTGTTTCAGCAAGTATTTCTATTACAAATGAAACTGTATCTTTGACCAGGACATCCAACTTAAGACAGAGTTAGATCCACACTGCTCAGTCCCTATTTTATGGAGACACCATCGCATATAATATCCTGTGGGATTGTTAAAGTTGAACTCTTTCAGAAAGCAAACTTTTTTTTTATTTCTTTGGAATATGGCACAAAATTAGTGGTTCAAAGAATACAATTTTGGCCATTATTCTTTTTTATTTATTTTTTCTTTTTTTCTTTTATTTAAACACCTTGATTACATACATGATTGTGTTTGGGTTTCAGTCATGTAAAGAACACCCACCATCACCAGTGCAACATTCCCATCACCAATGTCCCAAGTCTCCCTCTTCCCCACCCGACCCCCACCTGTACTCTAAACAGGCTCTCCATTTTCCTCATACATTCTCGTTATTAGGACAGTTCAAAATGTAGTTATTTATCTAACTAAACTCATAACTCTTTGTGGTGAGCTTCCTGAGGTGAGCTGGAACTTCCAGCTCTTTTCTCTTTTGTGTCTGAAAATTATTATTGCAAGGATGTCTTTCATTTTTCTTAAAACCCATAGATGAGTGAGACCATTCTGCGTTTTTCTCTCTCTCTCTGACTTATTTCACTCAGCATAATAGATTCCGTGTACATCCATGTATAGGAAAATTTCATGACTTCATCTCTCCTGACAGCTGCATAATATTCCATTGTGTATATGTACCACAGTTTCTTTAGCCATTCGTCTGTTGAAGGGCATCTTGGTTGTTTCCAGAGTCTTGCTATGGTAAATAGTGCTGCAATGAATATAGGTGTAAGGAAGGGGTTTTTGTATTGTATTTTTATGTTCCTAGGGTATATTCCTAGGAGTGGTATAGCTGGATCATATGGGAGCTCGACTTCCAGTTTTTGGAGGAATCTCCGTAAGCTCAGAAAGCAATCTTAACATGCATGGAGTTATTACTCGGACTCCATTATCATTACTCAGACTTCACTGTCCAAGTTCACTATTTATAAGTGGTTTTCAATATGTATTTAATCAAAATACCCAGCTGCATTCACTTAAAATTGTAGCCTATAATCATCTAAGCGGACCCCTTACCTCCATGCTAAGAAAATGCAGACATTTCACTAGAATTTAGTTTGCAGATAAATAAACATCCCCTTATGTCAGCTTTGTGTGAAAATTTCAACTATATCTTTCTGAAAGAAAAAAAATTAGCCAATAAACTACTATACTAAAGTAATAAAAGATGAGACTAAGGGAAAATTTTGGCAGGCCATCTGAATACACACACCTCAGGTTCCTGTGGGTTCTGTTCACAGAAAACCCTCAAGCCAGACTCATTAAATCAACATTGCAAAGTAAAGTTCCTCTTTCTTCAAAAGCAGTCAGATTTATTAGAGAGACTTTAAATTTCAGAGCCAGATTTAGAAGTATGCAACTATAGAAAATCACTCATCTTTTGAAATTATTAATTATTCCTGACTCTAAGTTCAAAATTGACCTCTGGTACCATTCATAAGACCATATTTTTTCCTGAAATTCAAACTAGGGTCAGCAGCATACAAGGCAAGGCCATAACCCCTTACTATTTCTCTATTTTCCACCCACCATCATCCTTTTTAATATACTTATAGTCTTTGTAAACTTTGTTATGAAGCAAAATATGTCCCCTGAACATTCATATGCTAAATCCTATTCATAAATTGACCTTCCCTAATACTTATGAAAATGACCTTATTTGGAAATAGTCTGATAATTGGTTCTGTTAGTTAAAATTAGATCATCTTGGAGTGAAATAGGCCTGAGTTCAATGTGGTTAGTGGGCTTATAACAGGAAGAATATGATGAAAATGTGAAAGCAGTGATGCAGAGTGATATGTCTATAATCCAGGAAACCAGTGACAACTGATATTGGCAGAAAAAAAGAAGAGAGGTAATGAAGGAGTCTTCCTTACAGTCCCAAAGGCTGCTAATTCAACCACCACTTTAGATCCTGTTTTTCAGAGTTCTGAGACAATTTATTTATACTGTTTAAATGATCTAATATGCAACATTTGGTCTCAGCAGATCTAGAGAACGAATCTAGAGAGAACTAATGCTGTGAGGCTTGTGCAGAAAAAGTAAATTTTACTAATGTTATGTTGCTAATCATTCAACATATATGTGTTTGAAATCACACATAGCATTTTTAAGTATGCATAATAATAATTGATATGTCCATAATTATTACAAAACAAAGTTTAAATTTTTAAGTAAATCAATAAGTTATGAAGAAAGTAGGCGATGCTGGATGGCAGAACAAACCAGCCCTGCTGCTGTCAATAGTAGTTGCTTTGCAGATAAGGTCCCTTCTCTGTTCTGCCCAAGCCCCCTAACTAAGCTGAGTATGCTGAGTGCATTTAATAGTTGCATTTAATTAATAACAAATCATTCAGTAAACACACAAGGAATGCTTATTGGCTTATGAAGTTGCTTTTCATTAGGCAAATGTGAGATGTTCAGGTCCTGTCCTATAGTGGGGGTTTGGGGAGGGGGATGTAGCACTTGGACAGACTCCCTTCATAGAACCTCCTTATCTGCATGGCTGACCTTCTGAGAGCAATAGACATTTTATAGGCTTCAAGGAACCTTCAGGGAGATCAAAATGGTCGCCTCTGGCCTTTTCACTTCGTTGTTGAATATTATTCGTGCTGAGCTGAGAAGGCTCTGACAAAGACCTCAGACTGGAGAGCTGTCAGAGCTCTAAGTAAAAGTACTCATGAGGAAGGGGAGGTTAATGGGTGGCCACCTCTGTGACCATAATGGAGCTTCTTATGAGCATGTACACACAGGATAAAAGGAGTGGGAGGTCCTCTGGCCTAACTTCTTTGTGTGACAGGCCTGCTTTGAGGACAAACTTCAGGCTGTATGTGGAATAATGAGAAATCTGATGAGGCAGGACCTAGTTATCACAGATGGGTCAGCCACATAGACCCAAATTTAGGATGAGCCAATGTAAAAATGCCCCTCTCAGAATATATTGCTTTACCACCCATCTGCTAGACACTTAGCAAATACCATGTACTTGACTGTCTATAACTCCCCACCACACACATACTATATGTTTTCACTGTTAGCTAAAGTGAGTTTTAAATTGATAACAAGTTTCAAGTTTGGCTGTATCAATGGAAAATGGAGCAATTTTATTACAGAGATTTAATACTGCAATTTAAAATAGGCACAATGAAGTAAAAATAAACTGTAGGTTCAATGTTAATAAGCTACCAAAGTAAATAAAGTACTTTGCTCTATAGAGCATTTGCCTTGCACATGGCCAACCTAAGTTCAATCCCTGATATATGTGGGCTTTTTAGTCTTCCAGGAGTAACACCTAAGCACTTCACCTGGTGTGGCCCCCAAATAAAAAAATGATCCACATCACTAATCATCAGGGAGATGCAAATCAAAGAATGAGGTACCATCTCACACCACAGAGATTGGCCCACATCACAAAGAATAAGAATAATAAGTGATGGCAGGGAAGTGGGGAGAAAGAAACTCTCATTCACTGCTGGTGGGAATGCCATATAGTACAGCCCTTATGGAAAAAATATGGAGATTCCTAAAAAACTAAAAATTGAGTTCCCATATGATCCAGCTACACCACTCCTAGGGATATACCCTAGGAATACAAAAACACAACACACCTAAAATGACTTCTGCATAACTATAGTCATTGCAATGCTATTTACAATAGCCATAATCTGAAAACAACCCAGATGCCCAACAATAGATGAGTAGCTAAAGAAACTATGGTACATATACACAATGGAATACTCTGCAGCCATCAGGAAAAATGAAGTGACGAGATTTTCCTATACATGGATAGGCATGGAAACTGTTATATAGAGTGAAATAAATCAGATGGAGAGAGATAGACATAGAATAGTCTCACTCATTTATGGTTTTTTTAAAAAATATATTATTGTAATAATATACAGAGATGATAGAAATGAGGGCTGAAGGTCTGGCTCATGATATGAAGCTTACCATAAAGAGTAGTGAGTCCAGTTTGAGAAATAACTAGACTGACAACTATGACAATGGTAGTGAGTGAATAAACAGAATGCCTGTTTTGAATACAGGCAAGAGGTGGGAAGGAGGTCATTCGGGGTCATTCATGGTAGGAATGTTGCACTAGTGAAGGTGGGATGTTCTTTTTAAAACTAAAACTCAACTACAAGTATGTTCGTAATATTTGTGCTTAAATAAAATATTTAAAAAATAAAAAAGCAATATTTTTGAATATGGAGTCCTGGCAGCTGAGTACATGCCCCTAAAAGTCACAGAATCAGTACCAGTTCTTTGAAATTCTGGACAAGTTCATTTGTTTGATGCTGTCATCCCTTTAAAAAATGCCCCAATTTAATAGAATGGATAGCTAACAATAAGAGATTGCTAAACCTTCTGCCATTGTATTAATGACTTCATTGGAGATACAATAATTTTCATAAATGTGCTTGCAACTCTACTTATACTACTTTCTCTCACTTTCTTTTTTCTCTTCCATTTTATTTTTTCTTTCTACTTTTTTTCAATAAAATTGCTTTCACTTATCTGAAAACACATTTTATAATGATCAACTATGTCAAATAGGTGGTGCATTTCTTTAACAAAAAATAAAATAAAATACCTTGCCCTATGTCAGTGTGGTTTGTCCTTCAAAGCTTTGTCCTAAAGGAGATGCAACCATTTGGGATCTCAGTGTAACCCATCCCACTCCCTGCCAGCAATGTGTGACATGCAAACTATGGATAGGTTTGATATTTAAATGGTTAAAAAATTAAAAATATAAAATTTGATGTTAAGCAGTCATGACACAAAATTCAAACTGCTATGTTCATAAATGAAAATTTTTTGGAACACAGCCCTGTCTGCTCTTATCCACCCCATCTAAGGTGACTTTCATGCTCAAAAGCAGTGTGAGTTGTTGCAACAGAGTGTAAAATATTTATTATCTGGCACATTACAGTAAAGGTTAGATGACCCCTGTTACAGATGAATTGCCACATGGGAAATTGCATTTTCTATGAAAAAGCAGGTAACAGCAATATGCACTGTAAAATCCATGCTTGGAATTGTAGACCACACTGACAAGAAGAGGCATTTGAAAGGAAATCTTTGTGTTGAATTGCTGTTCCTAGTTATTTTAGTCAATTATCATAATTGGCTTATGTATCACTATTTCTGTTAATATTTTGCTCACCTGTAATTTCTAAATTTTCTATGACTGAAATATTATTTTAATAAGAATAAAGTGATTAGAAGAGAAGGGAACATTAATTTTTCCCAAATGAAGGATAAAGAGGTCTGCCTTGGGCATTCAAGGAAAATTTTGATGTTAAACACAGAAACAGACAGATTCTTTGTCATTGTCCAGTATGAGGCACCAAGCAGATAAGTGATCTTGGAAATACATACCAATCACCCAAACTATTATTTTAATTTTTTGGTAGTAAGTCATAATAAGTTTCTGGCATTTTAATGTTTGCTAGTTAAGTCTTATAAATGTGTAATTTTAGTGAATAGTTGTATCACCCGAGCAAAAGGTCACAAAGTTCCAAGGAGAGAGCAGCAATTCCAGTATCATGAGGTCTGAATAAGGAAGATGCTTCCAAAAAAACTCCATTTTTTATCAGCCCAAAAGACCATTGTTTAGTAAATAATAGTAAGCTCAGACCATGTTTCATTAATATAAAAATATAAGAAATTAATTTCCCTGCCTATTCAGTTTAACATGATCACTTTCCATTTTATATTGAGCTACGGTGGGTGATATTCAGGAGAAACACTCCTAGTGTGGTGTTTAGAGTCCCTTCCAGTAGTGCTGGGAAACTGGGCAATGGTGGGAGTAGAACTTGGGCCTTCTATGTGCAAAGCATGTATTCCCAACTTTCTGAGCTATCTCCCTTGATACTGATTAATAAATACATTGGTTAAACAAAATAAATATAGTAAAAAGGCACATAAAAAGTTTCATATTATTAATCATCATGGATATGAAGATTAAAATAACAACACATCACAAAGAACAATTATAACCAGTGCTGGTACAGATATAGGGAGAACAGACTTTCATTCATTTTTTGGTGGAAATGTAGACTGGCCCAGACATTTTGAAAAGCAATATGGATATTTCTCAACAAAATAAAATTTGAACTTTCATCTGGCCAAGAAAAACCGTTCCTAGGAAGATATCCTAGGAATCTCAAAATATAATACACAAAAGCCCTCTGTACTCCCATATTCATTGTAGCGCTATTCACAATAGCCAGAATCTGGAAACAACCCAAGTGCCCAAGAACAGATGAGCAGATAAAGATATACTACACAATGGAATACTACACAGCTCTTGGAAAAAAAAAAACAAGCCATGAAATCTGCATACAGATAGATATAAAGTATTATGTTGAATGAAATGTGTCAGTGGTGAGATGAACATACATAGAATGATTACATGTATTTGTATATATAAAAAGATAGCATGGTAATAATATCCAAAGACAAAAGAGATGAAAGCTAGGAGTATCAGTTCATAGTAGAAAGATTACCACAAATAGCAGAGGCATTCGCTTGAGCCAGAGAATGGGCCACTAGGACATTGATTGTTGGACATTATCATTCTGGACATTATCATTCTGGACAAGAAATGAGTGTTTAAAGGAGATAAGTGATATGCACAATACTCCTTTAGTACCAGTATTGCAAACAAGAGTGACTAAAAGGAAAAATAAAAGATATATAGAGAAAAAATATGTCTGCCACAGAAGTAGGTGGGGGGAGGGAAAATAAGAGGGTGGAGGGGAAACTGGGAACATTGCTGGTTGGAAATGTTTATTGTAAAGGATGATGAACAATGTGTGACAAAAAATTAAGTATGAACAATTTTGTAGCTGTAAATATTAGTTATTTAATTAAAAATTTTCTTTTAAAAAATGTAAGCATAGGGGTTTGGAGAGGTGGCATGAAGATAGGGCATTTGCCTTGCATGCAGAAGGATGGTGGTTCGAATCCCAGCATCGCATATGGTTCCCCGAGCCTGCCAGGAGCGATATCTGAGCATAGAGCCAGGAGTAGCCCCCGAGTGTTGCCAGGTGTGACACAAAAACCAAAACCAAACCAAAACAAAACAAAACATGTAAGCATAGCAAAAAAAAGACCCTTTTAGTAATATTTTAGTGATATTATATCTTAAAATATATACTTTATATGTATATTTATATACATATTTATATACATACCTTTAAATATCTTAAAATATATACCCTTTAGTAATATTACATTAGATTAATTATTGAAATAAATTAATATTAATTAACAAGTAATCAAACATCAATTGTTAAAATTAATATTAAATTATCTTAAAATTGCTAGAAATCAAATCAGAACTTTAAAATTTTATTTCAAAAAACCATGTAGAAAAGCTACTTAAACAAGTATGTTAATTCCCAATCCTTATAAGAGAGACAAAGAACGCTTGCCCTTTCACACGGGCGCCTAGCCCGCCACATCCCCCGGAGACCCCAGACGCCGGCCCGGGAGGCCTGCGCGGGTCCTTGCCCTTTCACACGGGCGCCTAGCCCGCCACATCCCGCGGAGACCCCAGACGCCGGCCCGAGAGGCCTGCGCGGGTCCTTGCCCTTTCACACGGGCGCCTAGCCCGCCACATCCCGCGGAGACTCCAGACGCCGGCCCGGGAGGCCTGCGCGGGTCCTTGCCCTTTCACACGGGCGCCTAGCCCGCCACATCCCGCGGAGACCCCAGACGCCGGCCCGAGAGGCCTGCGCGGGTCCTTGCCCTTTCACACGGGCGCCTAGCCCGCCACATCCCGCGGAGACCCCAGACGCCGGCCCGGGAGGCCTGCGCGGGTCCCTGCTCCTTTACAAGGGCGCCTAGCCCGCCACATCCCGCGGAGACTCCAGACGCCGGCCCGGGAGGCCTGCGCGGGTCCTTGCCCTTTCACACGGGCGCCTAGCCCGCCACATCCCCCGGAGACCCCAGACGCCGGCCCGGGAGGCCTGTGCGGGTCCCTGCTCCTTCACGCGGGCGCCTAGCCCACCACATCCCCCGGAGACCCCAGACGCCAGCCTGGGAGGCCTGGGTGAGTCCCTGCTGCCTCACGCGGGAGCCTAGCCCAGCACATCCCAGGGACCACGAGCGCCTGCGAGAGTGATTTGGGCAAGTCCCTTCCCCCAGGTGGGCACCTGGAACGGCAACTTGAGCAACCCAAATAGACGGGGGGAGATAGGGCCACCCTTCTGGACTCGCAGGTGACCTAGAGCAGTCCACCCCCCTGGACCCTAGAGTGGACCAGGGACTCCCCAAGGGCGAGGGCAGAGCCTGAAGGGTCGGACTGAGGGAACTCCTTCAAGGGAAACTTGGAGGGGGCAGAGCTCCATTGACTCCCAGAGAAAGGAGGGGGGATTGGGAGCTAGGCTCAATAGCGCCAGCAACCAGTGTGGCCAGGAGTGGAACTGCACCGCCGACAGAAATAAGGAGTAGAAAAGCAATAATACCCACTGCAGGAGGGCCGAACTCTAGGTAGCAAAGGGGAGGAGAAAGAGCCAGGTTCAACAAGCCCACCCAACAGCATCCTCTAGAATCACCTTCAGGAAGAGGACCAAAGCAGGCCGAAATTAGAAGCCACAGCACTCCAAAACACACCATTAAATACAAAGAATTATGCGTAAATCAAGGAAATCCCTAATATCTGGAGACAACATGACAAACCCTATTAAAGTTCCAAGTCCACCAAAACGCACAGATCCATGGGAAGAAGACCTAAAAGCGGTCATGAGGAAGGAAATGCAAGAATTACTAAAACAGATGAAAGAAACCCTAGCAACCGAGTATAAGAAAGCCATGGATGAAAGAATCAGTCAAATTAAAGAAGAAATGTCAAAGAACATGAGAGATTCCATACAAAAAGAAGTGAAGGATTTAAAAGACAAAGTAACAAGCCTTACAAGCAGAAACACAGAGTTGGAGAAGCACATCGAAGAACTCGAAGGAAAACTGCAATCAAAAAATGATCAAGAAACCAACAAAGAAATAAAAGGCAAAGCACTGGAAGGAAAAGTCCAATATCTAATGAATAAAGACAAAAGAAACAATCTAAGAATTGTAGGTATACCAGAAGGGGAGGAAATAGGGAAGGGGGAAGAACAGGTAGTCAGGGAGATAATAACAGAGAACTTTCCCACCCTCTGGAAAGACAATTCAGGACAAATCCAGGAAGTCAAGAGAGTCCCTAATAAAATAGACCCTAATAAACCCACACCAAGACACATAATAATCCAAATGGCAAAAAACAAAGAGAAAGAGGAACTCCTGAAAGCAATAAGGGAGAAAAAAAACCTCAAGTACAAAGGAAAAGACATAAGAATCAAACCAGATCTCCCATTTGAAATAATTCAAGCAAGAAGACAGTGGAATGACATATTTAAACGACTGAATGAAAGAAATTTCCAACCCAGGGTCCAATACCCAGCAAAACTATCATTCATATGGGAGGGCAGACTAAAAACATTCTCAAATATGAACGAACTTGAACTATTTGTGCAAACTAAGCCGATACTAAGCGATTTACTCAGAGACGAATTACACAATCCAAACCCCCGATTGTAACAACAACCACCCCACACAATACAACTGCACAACAGTCCTCTCTATCAATAATTTCCCTAAATGTAAACGGACTAAACTCTCCAATCAAAAGACACATAGTAGAGAACTGGGTTAGGAAAAATAAACCGGACTTCTGCTGTCTACAAGAAACACACCTACAGTTACAGGATAAGCACAGGCTTAGAATAAAAGGATGGAAAGTAATCATCCAGGCCAATGGAAAACAAAAAAGAGCAGGGACAGCAATTCTTATATCAGATCAAATTGTATTCAACCTCAAGAAAGTGATCAGAGACAAAGAGGGTCACTACTTACTGATCAGGGGAACATTAGATCAAGAAACACTAACCCTGGTCAATATATACGCACCTAATCTAGAGTCAGCAAAATATGTGAGGCAACTACTGGCAAACCTGGAGAAACACATGAAGGGAAATGTGATAATAATAGGGGACCTGAATACTCCACTATCACCACTGGACAGATCCACCAAACAGAAAAATAGCAAAGAAATAAGAGCTCTAAATGAAAAATTAGAAGATTTAGGGCTGATAGACTTATATAGAGCCCTCCATCCCCAGAAAGCAGAATACACATTCTTCTCAAGCCCACATGGAACCTTCTCCAGAATAGACCATGTCTTGGGATACAAAGCCAACCTATATAAGACCACAAAGGTAAGGATCATTAGAAGTACCCTTTCAGATCACTATGCAACAGAGGTTAAAATTGATATCAAGAAGAAGCAATGGAGAAAAACTAATACCTGGAGATTAAATAACATGCTGCTCAACAACACCTGGATCAAAGAACAACTCAAGGAAGAAATAAAAAGATTCCTTGAGACAAATGACAATGAAGAGACAACATGTCAAAATTTATGGGACACAGCAAAAGCAGTAATTAGGGGGAAACTCATAGCAATACAGGCCTATGTCAAGAAACAGGAAAATAACAAAACCAACAGTTTAAAAGATCACCTCAAAGAATTGGAGCAACAGCAACAGAGAAATCCAACCACAACCAGAAGGCAAGAAATAATAAAAACCAGAGCAGAAATAAACAACATCGAAACTAAGAAAACAATACAAAAAATCAATGAGACCAGGAGTTGGTTTTTCGAAAAAATAAACAAGATAGACAAACCATTGGCAAAACTCACCAAAAAAAAGAGGGAAAACACCCAAATCAGTAGGATCACAAATGAAAGGGGTGAGATTACAACAGAACCCCATGAAATACAACATATCATGAGATCATATTATGAACAACTATACTCAACTAGGCTAGAGAACCCAGTAGAAATCGACAGATTCTTGGACAAACACCCTCTTCCAAAGCTGGAAAAGGAAGATCTAGAAAGTCTAAACAGTCCAATCACCTCAGAGGAAATTGAAGATGTAATTAAAAAACTCCCTAAGAACAAAAGCCCAGGCCCAGATGGATTTACAGGTGAATTCTATCAAACATTTCAAGAAGACTTACTACCACTTTTCCATAGGCTTTTCCAAACCATAGAAAAAACAGGAATCCTCCCCAACTCCTTTTATGAGGCTAATATCACACTCATTCCCAAAGAAGGCAAAGACACCACTAAGAAAGAAAACTACAGACCAATCTCACTAATGAACATAGATGCAAAAATTCTCAACAAAATCTTAGCAAACCGAATCCAACACTTCATCAAAAAGATCATTCATCACGACCAAGTGGGATTCATACCAGGAATGCAAGGTTGGTTCAACATACGCAAATCAATCAATATGATACATCACATCAACAACATGAAAGACCAAAACCACATGATCATATCAATTGACGCAGAGAAGGCGTTTGACAAAATCCAACATCCTTTCATGCTAAAGACACTCAGCAAAATAGGATTAGAAGGAACCTTCCTCAAGATAGTTACAGCTATATATGAAAAGCCTATAGCCAACATTATACTTAACGGCGAGAAACTAGAAGCATTCCCACTAAGGTCAGGAACTAGACAAGGCTGTCCACTCTCTCCACTCTTATTCAATATAACTTTAGAAGTCCTAGCAATAGCAATCCGACAAGAGAAGGGAATCAAAGGAATTCAAGTAGGGAAAGAGGAACACAAGCTATCTCTATTTGCCGACGATATGATGATCTACATCAAAAACCCTAAAGAGTCCACAGTAAAACTCCTAGAAACAATCAACCAATACAGCAAAGTGGCTGGATACAAAGTAAATACACAAAAGACAGTAGCGTTTCTATATACAAACAATGAAGTTGAGGAGAGAGAGATTAAAAATACAATTCCATTCAAGATAGTATCAAAAAATATCAAGTATCTAGGAATCAACCTTACAAGAGAAGTGAAAGACCTATACCAGGAAAACTTCAAAACACTTCAGAAAGAAATTGAAGACGATCTAAAGAAATGGAAGAACATCCCATGCTCATGGATAGGTAGAATTAACATAGTCAAAATGACTATCTTACCCAAACTTTTATATAGATTTAATGCAATCCCTATCCAAATCCAGACACAATTCTTTAAAGAAATAGAACAATCAATCACAAAATTCATCTGGAACCACAAAAGACCCAGGATAGCCAAACACATATTGAAAAACAAGAAGCTGGGAGGCATCTCCTTACCTAACTTGAAACTATACTATAAAGCCATAGTAATTAAAACAGCATGGTACTGGAACAGAGACAGGACCTCAGACCAGTGGGTCAGAACAGAATTCCCTGACATAAACCCCCAGATATACAGCCAACTAATATTTGATAAAAGAGGCAAGAATCTGAAATGGAACAAAGAAAGCCTATTCAACAAATGGTGTTGGTACAACTGGAAAACCACATGTAAGAAAGTGAAAATCGACCCATATCTCACCCCTTATACAAAAGTCAACTCAAAATGGATCAAAGACCTTGAAATCAGACCCGAATCTATAAAGTTTATCGAGAATAAAATAGGCAGAACACTCGAAGACCTATATATCAAAAAGGTCTTTGAGAATGGAGCACCAATGGCAAGAACTTTAGCATGTAATATAAACAAATGGGACTACATCAAACTAAAAAGCTTCTGCATGGCAAAACAAACCCTACTTAACGCAAGAAGACAGCTAACAGAATGGGAAAAAATCTTTTCACTCGACATATCAGATAAAGGCCTGATATCTAGAACATACAAAGCACTCAGAAAGCTGAGACCCTCAAAACCAAATAAAGCCATAAAAAAATGGGGAGATGAAATGAATAGACACTTCTCTGAGGAAGACAGAAGGATGGCCAACAAACACATGAAAACATGCTCACCTTCACTCATCATCAGGGAGATCCAAATCAAGACAACAATGAGATACCACCTTACACCAGTGAGGATGGCTCACATCAAAAATAATGGAAACAACCTTTGTTGGCGGGGATGCGGTATGAAAGGAACTCTCATTCACTGCTGGTGGGAATGCCCCCTAGTCCAACATCTATGGAGAAAAGTCTGGAGAGTGCTCAAAGAACTCAGAATTGAGCTGCCATTTGACCCAGCAATTGCTCTCCTAGGCATATACCCCCAAGATGGAAGGGCATTCATTCCAAAATACGTATGCACCCCACTATTTATTGCAGCACTCAGTATAATAGCCAAATCGTGGAACCAACCTCGATGTCCAACAACAGATGAATGGATCATTAAGATGTGGTACATATACACAATGGAATATTACATGGCAGTCAGAAACGATACAATCACAGACTTTGCAGCAACATGGATGGACTTAGATCATGTTATGTTAAACGAAGTAAGTCAGAAGACAAAAGATAAACACAGAATGGTGGCACTATTCTGAAACACCTAGAACATATAGTTTAAACACAACTAATACCTAACAATCAAATAACAGGGTTTAACAGGGTAGAAACTTCGAACACTGTAATACTCAACATATACGTGGGAGCAGTGTCCAAAATTCATGAAAAAGGAGCAACACAAACACTTGACAACACATTATACCACAAAGAAAGCAGCAACAACAGAAACAACAGCATTAAGAGAACAGGTAAGTAATCAGACTTCCAAAACAAAGGCCCACAATAATCCCTTAGAGTTCGTATACAGGAACACAAGTATAGAACACCAAGGGAAATCACGACTGCAATGGCAGCATACCATAGCACTATGTTTTAATGCCTTTATCTTACTATATTTTAAATAACCTCTCAGCTTTTCTGTCCACAGGCGCCCTTGGATACAAAGGGCGGACAAACTAAGATGGCAACTCGGGATACCACACGAGATACCATACATAGCATGCACTACGAGAGGGCCACGAGAAAACTCTCTAACATATACTTTATCTCTAGGTTATTCCTTCTTTTAGGAATTGAAGCAAGTGACCAGTCAGACCACCGAAGCAGTGCCTGTGATGTACAGACTTAAACTACAGGCTCTATTCTTCGAACACATTCAACCTAACCAGCATTCCCTTGCTATTCTCCCCTCTCTTCTCACTACTTTTTTTTTTTTTTAATTCTATTCCTCTCTTTACTTTTTCCCCTTTCTCTTCTCCTTTTCTTTCTAAGGTATTTTCTCTTTCCTCTCACTGCATACCCCTCCCATATACCTTCCCCTGTCTCCCCTCTGGAAATCCAACTATCCCTTCACCCCTCAATTCCATCCAGATCTCCCACCATATTAAAACTCTTCACCCTCAATCCTTAATCTATTAGGCATCAAGGCCGACCTCCTACCCAACGAAACAGTACCCAGCACCCAGGCGAGGGGACACCCAGTCAAACCCACACCTCGTCTCCTGCAAGAAAAGACAGCCAACTCCCTGCGGACTCATGCTGTGCGGCCTTCCCTACCAACTCCCCCTAACGTGGACTGTTTCTTGAAACCGGATCTAGGTCCAAAAGTATCCCCAACGCAAGAACTCTTCCAAGACCTCCCTGCCACAAATTTTTACCAATCTGAAGAAGGTCAGGGGGTGGGATAGGAAGATGCCTGGGAACCCACACACCACAGGAAACACCCAAAAGACAATGGGAAAAACTGTACCTCCAACATAGGCATAAGACTGGTAATACACCACCTCTTTACCTACTCTCCCCCAAATGTAAGGTAGTCTTTTGCACCACTTTGGTCCCTTAAAAAACCTCACTAACTCACCTTAAATTTTTTTTTAATTTTTTTATTTTTTTTTAATTAATTAATTTATTTTTTAAATGTTTGTCCTACATATACATTTGTGAGCGCATACATTTTTATTTCCTTTTTTTTTTTTTTTTCTTTTCCTCGCTTTTGGGTATGTGACCTGTTTCTGTTATCCCCTCTGTCCACCCACAAATACACAGACATTATAATGTAGCACCACTTCCCCCTGCAAAGGCACACCAAATAAAGGGGAAATCTTACATATAAAAAAAAAGAGCTCTTGTCTACTAGAGATGGGAACTCATAGTTGTTTACAAAACAGGGATATCTCCTACCTTGAAAATATGTCATGTGGAATCAACTTAGACCTCAGGTGATCAGATACCATTCATCCAGCCTTGAACCCTGGATCCCAGACATAGAAACGGCACAGTTCCTCACAACAGTGGCAAGAAACAAATCCCAGCCGGGACTGCCTTAATACTGCGGGGTCAACAACAAGGGCCAACTCTAACATGATTTCCTGACAATGAGGAAAATCTGAACATCCTGACCTCAGAGCAGATTAACCTACCTTACCAGCTAACGACAAGACACAACCAGAAGTCTCGGCACCCTTTGGTAGGTCCAAAAGCCAAGATCGTGATTTATAGTTGACTGGCTGCTAGAACTACGACCAGACGGTATACATCTTGGGACCAAAAAAAAAAAAAAAAAAAGCCCTAGTTTAGGGTTTGAACTATGACCTGCACAATAACCAGGATCCCCAGTCCCAAAGGTCCGGCAGAGAAAATTGTAACGGAACAGGGCTTTTGGAAGCACAAAGAAAGATGCTATCCTAGGTGCCACCCTAGGATCAGGGCAAAGACCAAGATCACCAACCACAGAAGATGGTTTAAAATGATACGGAGGTAACAGAACCTCTAGAACCACAAAGACTGACTTCATCATAAGTCCCACCTCAGGAGCTGTGCAGATACTGAGACCTCTAAACACAGAACAGAAGTCTTCCACACACCAAAAAAAAAAAAAAAAAAAAAAAAAACCACCACCGGGAGAGTAAAGGCTCCTGAGCAAAGTCTAGTGTTGATCCCATGACAGTATGCTCCAAGGACGGAGAAACCCCATATCTCTTAGGCCAAGTGAATTCCTTTTCGAATGACCCCAATATTTACTGTGCCAGGGCAGGAGGGAAAAAATAAAAATACAAAAAGCACAAAACCTTGGTTATTATCTATATATTTTTTACCTCCATTTATTATTGTTGTTATTATTTTTATTCACCTATCTATTTTGGTCGATTTCTCTGTTTGGGAGTGATTATTGAAACTGTCCCCAACCATACTTATATTTTCTCTTCCTTTCTTTTCTTTCGTTATGTGCTATGCCATGTTTCTCATTTCAAGACCATGGTGTGTTTTTTTTGTTTGTTTGTTTTTGCTTGTTTTGCTTTTTGTTGTTTGTTTGTTTGCCTGGTTTTTTTTTTTTTTTTTTTTTTTTTTTTTTTGTGGTGCTTATCGATACAGCTCAAGCCCTCACTAGATATTTGACACTTCTTTTGGTACTGGTGGAGTGTTTCACCTTCTTTTTCTCCATCTCTCAAAACGATGATGAGAGCCTCTAGAAGGATTCCGCCCAGTTTCGGGGTATTAGATCCTTACCCCAGTTTATTACTTTTCTCTTTTTCAAACAAAACCACGCAACTTGAACTAGCTAGTCCTGCCTCCAGTTAGAGGGGGAACTAAGGGAGGCATCAAGACCAAACAGGTGCAAGACTACTAAGTTGTGGGTTAGATAAAGAGGGGACCACATATTCAAGCCGACCTGGGATGAGGGAAGAGGAAATGGGAGGTAGGACAGAAATGGAGGTGTAGGGAGGACAATTTGGTGATGGGAATCCCCCCTGATTTTATGTAAATATGTACCTAAAATATTATTGTCAACACTATGTAAACCATTATGATCAAAATAAAAAATAAAAAAAAAAAAAAAAAAAAAGAGAGACAAAGAACATATCATCACTGAATACTGTAAAGAAGCTTTCAGGGCAAAGAAACCATTATATATAGCCAATGTGATTCTTGAATTACTGCAGAATATGAGCTTTGCTTTCAATGCCTTTGTATTATGTAGTATAAGTCAAGTTTAATAAATTAAAATGCCAAGGTATTATAAAACTGCACTTAAGATTATTAGAGATTAGATCTGGGGCTATAAAATAGTCAAATGTTCATTTATCTGTTGTCTTACTAAAGTTTTATATTCAATTGTTTTGTTGAATGGGGTTTATGCAGAACATTCCAAATGCCCCCAAGTCCTCTAGGATGATAGCCACAATGCTTCCTCACTTCCCCATTCTAAAACAAAACATCCCTCCACTACCACCATAACCACTCCACTCCAGTGGCCACTACCACCATAACCACTCCACTCCAGTGGACCAAATGAAATGAGAGGTGTATTAATAAGGAAATTGCTACAGTCAGGTCTATATCAGATATTCACTTCAAAAAGGGAAAGGAGATACCCAGACCTTCCTTAAAGAACTGTGGAAAACTGAGATCACACAAAAGGAGAGTTTCCCTTCAAGTGCTCTGGAGAGGAGGAAGGAAAGTACCAGTAGAGGAACAGGCTTGGAGATTTACTCATTTTTACCCATGGAAGCCATATTAGCCACATCCTGTGGACTTTGGAATAACATATTATGCTCATTTAAAAAATATTTGCTTCAAGTGCCAGAGTAATTGTATATTGGGTAAAGTGCTTTCCTTAAATGCAACCGAACTGGGTTTTGTCCTTGACACCCCTTTTTGTTTTGATAAATCCTGCCATTAATGATCCCTGAATGCCAAGCCAGAAGTTAGTCCATGGCACTACTGAAAGTGGCTACTCGATCAAAACCAATAAATAGACAAATAAAGTATATTTGTATCATAGACAATAAAATTTTAACATTTATATGTTTAGTGAAATAAATAATATGAATTTACTTAGGTGTTTCAGATCCACACACACAAAAAAATAAGTAAGTCAGTATCCAGATGGCTTTCTCTTCTGGGAAAAAATTATAATAATCTCTATTCTTTGGGGAACTAATGTTCTGAGAAGAGTAAATTTTATCCTGAGAATGGCATTCCCCATTCCTAAATTTGCATGGAGATATAAAAAGCTGCTACATAGGAGTTTTCTTACGAAGACAAAATGAGAAAGAAAATAATTGTCAGATATTTTATTCTGTACTGAGTACAAAGAATTAAATTAATTTCCCTTTAATCCACCGGTTCTTACAATGATATTATGTTGTTTTATGTTCATTGATACATTAGAAAATATCTAAAATTGCATATCTTCTGTAAGATTGTGCTATTTTTCCAAATGAGTAAAAAATAAAGACACTTCCTTCAGAAGTTAAAGAATAGATTTCAGAGTCCTAAAGATTTTTGCTTTCTTACCAAGTACCCTATGTAAAGGACAGAGCACCCTGTAAGTGATAAAAGTCAAAATGAATTAAAAGAAGAAAACTAATAAGGATGAGAGGAAAAGGGTATTGGACATAGAAAAGATACCAGGCTCTGGAAATATAAAGAAAGGGAGCTAAGTTAGGTGTACAGGATCCAGAATCAGGCATAGTCATTAGCAGCTTACTTGCATCGAGATTTTTTTTCATTCATGTTAAGAACCTACACAACATTATAAATTAATGCCTTAGTTTCTATATTCTAATTTTTTTTTTTGCTTTTGCATCTATCTCATACAGCACATCTTGCAGAAGACCAGTCACATTCTTAAATAATAAGGTCAATGGACCAGAGTATAATGACAAGTTACCAGTTCCTGAGATATTTTATTCTCATGACCCCAATCTCAGGCATAGATTTTATAGTCAGATAAATCTAAAGTTCACATCCAGGCTGAGCTAATATTCATATTCTTCTTCTGTGAAATATACATTTTACTCATCAAATTTTCCTGAATCCAAAACAAATTAACATGTACAAATTGTTTAGAGCACATTTTAACACAAAGTCCACTCACAATACATGTGATATCTGAGGATAATATTAATGGGGATAGGGCAACAATCTCAATGTTCACAATGGGAACTGAACAAGAATCCTCATTTCTGAAAGATATTCCTTGTGTTTTCACTGCTGCTAAACTAGGTACTCAACCTGTATTTTCTCTCACCTTTAAAATATGCTGCAAAAAATAAAATAAAATAAAATGTGCTGCATTCATTTTTTTTGGTGTAATTTCACCAATAAGGAACCTGAAACTTAAGTGGTTAAGCCTGAGAACTGGTTGTTCAAACACAAGTTGTATTTGAACCAGGATGGCTGACTTCACAACCCTGTCCTTATCCAGTCTTCTGCTGAATTCTTTTGCAGTTGGGTTGCCACTGCTGATAAAGGTGAGAGGAAGTTCTCTGAGGTGGTAAAATCTCTTAAAAGCCAATTATTCTTAAATTGCTCATAGAGGTGATCACAGCAAATTATAAAGAGATGACATTTATCAGCACAATCACCCTGATAACACACAGAGGGACAGATCCATGCCCTGAGACCAGCTGTTAATGACACGCCTTTGTGCAGTATGCTGATTCCAACCTGTCCCCACTGCTGCCAGAACTGATTAAGCCAAACACGTTTTCAGTAATGCTGTTCAAAGACTTCTGTAATTGACTGCATGACAAGAGTTATACACAAGCAACTGAATTAGCAAATCTACTACCAAACCTCTCAAAGAGCCTTGGAAGAAAATGAGCTAATTATGCTTATGCTGCCCAGACAAGAAACAGTGTGTGAACCAAGATGCCTCTTCATTATAAAGGAAAGTGGTGCTTCCCTCTGAGGTCACAGAACTCAGCAATGGAAAAGACTAAGGGATCCTGCAGCCAACCCCTTCTTTTCGGCAACCAGCATAAGGACTTAAAATACTACCAACCTTGCATAATGAAAATCAAATAACAATTTTCTTGGAAACTGCCAAACCAAACATTGTAACAGGGATTTGTTATGATGTTAAAATTCACAGATAAGAATAGAAATCATGGGCCCGGAGAGATAGCACAGTGGCGTTTGCCTTGCAAGCAGCTGATCCAGGACCAAAGGTGGTTGGTTCGAATCCCGGTGTCCCATATGGTCCCCCGTGCCTGCCAGGAGCTATTTCTGAGCAGACAGCCAGGAGTAACCCCTGAGCACTGCTGGGTGTGGCCCAAAAACCAAAAAAAAAAAAAAAAGAATAGAAATCATATTGTGCTGAGTGAAGTTAGTCAGAGAGAGGAAGATATACAATAACCATACTCATTTGTCAGATATATGAAAAAAGACAATATGGCAAAAATATTGAGAGATAACAGAGACAAGGGGTCAGGAGAAGAGGTCCACGGTTGGAAACGTGCCAGAAATAGTAGTGGAGTGCATTTAGGGTATAGAAGGCACAGCTATGACAAAATAATAGTTCGAAAGGATCACTCGGAACAAGAATTGGTTACTGGAAAAAAAAAATAAAATGAAATGCATGGTACCCCTTCAGTAACAACATTGCAAGACCCAATGTTTAAAAGGAAAAAGAAAGAGAAAAGAGACAGTCAAACAGATAGAAAAATAATGTCTGCCTGAGAAGCAAGCAGTGGGGATGATGGGAGGAAAATTGGAGACATTGAGGGTGGGAAATGTGCACAAAGTATGACTGAAATTATGAACTTAATTATGAACAACTTTGTAACTATGAAAAAGCCAACTAATTATGAACATTGTAAACACAGTATTTAAATAAAAAATATATATAATTTTTTGTTTTGTTTTTGGACCACACCTGGGGACCCTCTGAGGTTACTCCTGGTTCTGCACTCAGAAATCCCTCTGGGCTCAGGGGACCATATGGGACTTCAGGGTTCAAAACCAGGTCCTTCCTGAGCAGCCACTTGCAAGGCAAATACCCTACTGCTGCATTATTACTCTGGTCCCAAAAAATAAATTTTTAAATAAATAAAAATAGTATATCTTACTTAAAGGCAAGAAATTCTGTGCTAGTCAGAAGGTGTATTCTTTTCCATTGTTTTTATACTAATTTTTACAAATTACAATTTACAAATTATATCATTGAGTTGTTTTTGTTGTTAGTTTTTCCAGAATGAACCAAGAGTCAAAGGATTTACTCAATGTACCAAATAACAATTGATGAAAGCCAGAATAAATCTGGGGCCAAAGCTACTTGGTCTCTCTACTTTATATTCTCTCTGGCACTTAAACTTCACAATGTGATCTTTATAAACCAAGGAACAGTACTCCAAGATGGACTGCAGGACTACACAGGAGCCAGTCTGCTAGATACCCTACTGCAGTGATGACAAAAAATAAAGGACACAGAGGAATCCCCATTCTTTCAAAATATGCACAAATTTAGCACTTTATCTTCAGTTCAATTTTATTCCAACCAAATAAACCCATTTGGATCTTCACTGGATTTGACTTAAAGACATCAGAGATCCTAACAACCACTCCTGACATCTGTTGAAACATTGATAGCTAGAAAGATTTACTTAATGCACTAAGTATCGCCAGTTGTCTGGATTTTCTTTCCATATGTTTAAATATTTTCTATTACAAAGGATTTCAACTACATTTACTTCTTGGGGGAAAGAAAAGAAACAACATTTTGTTTTCTTTTTCAAGTCCCTTTTCTGATAAATAAAAAAAAAGTTTCTTTTTCTGTCTCTCTCTGTGTCTCTCTGTCTCCCTCCCTCCCCTGACACCTCAACACATCTTTAGAAGGTTAATGACATGGAAATCATTATGCCTTGCAAAACCCTTTAGCCTGGCAATGTCATATCATATCATAGACTGAGAACAGGACAGTTAATGTACAGCAGCTTCCCTGAATATGTCTGTTGAAAGAATAATCATCTGGCTTAGCTTTACATAAAGTATAAATTTTTAAAATGTTTTGTAGAGTTTTAGAAATACAGGGAACTTCAAGTGGATCTAATGCGTTATAGAATATCTTTACAAAAAGGGAAAAGGGAGGCTTTAAATCAAAGAAATTAGTCTATAAGTAACTAGTCAACCATATTCCTGAATGGCTTTGGCCAAATTTCCTTATTGCAATAGTTTAGTGAAGACGAATCACAGCAAACCTGGAGAATAAAGTGAATAAAAAGGGGCCCATTTCTGTTTGATCAGTTTCTATATAACCACACAGAATTCAGCATCTGATAAACTGTCGCAATTAATAAATACAACTGGGTGGGCAATGGATGCAAAGTCTTGCTTACATATAATACATACCCCAAAAATATTAGTTTCTTTTTCTGTAACTGACTCTTCAAAGGTCACAGAACAAGTCATCTAATTGAGACCAGATCTGAAGCTAATTCCACCTTCAGTGCTCTGCGTTCAATGAACTGTGGATGGAGAAAAATGGTTTTAGGAATAGGTCACAGGCTACACAGATGGAAAAGATTAAACTTCCTTTTGCCTGGGGTACACTGGAGCAGTGCCTTTTTGTTATTCTGAGATGAGAGAAATGCCCAAGTCAAGCATTTCCTTGTCCCAACTCCACCACAGAAGAGAGAATCCTATAAGCAGAATCAACCAACTCTGGATAATCTCTCCCAGGTGCTCACCACCATGAATTAGAGCAAAACCATTCATAATCAAAACAATTTATAAGAATAAGCTTCCCAAAAGGAAGTAAGACAGGCATGCTTATTGATAGTCTAAGATGATATATGTATTCTTCTGTATCCATGTTTCAACATTTGAGTGATAAATGTTGCTGTATATTTTAATGCTTGTATCATGTTCTTGCATAGCCCTATTGGTGGCTTCACTTTCATTGTTCCAGTTCTAACTATACCCACAGCTAACCAGTTCCCATAGAGAACCCCACCCATAAAACTAGTTTAGATACTCTTCATACTCTGAGTCTGTAAGCTGTTAGCTTTAGTGACTCCTTCCTCTGTGCTCCCATAAGACCATATTCGCTCTTAGATCTAGCACGTATCTCCATCTGTATTAAATTATAACCCCAAACTATGACCACATGTAAAGTTTTGTGGCTTGCTCAATACACTGACCATGGGGATTGCTGCACAGAGGTTTCTTTTAATGGATACATGCCTTCTCTACAATACCTCCTTGTTTTCCACTTTCCCAAAATCATAACATAAGTCTTTCTCTCATCATATACAAAATTCAATGACCACCTCCTTTTATTTTCCTCCTCCTCTTTACCAGATTGTCAGATTAATTTGTCATCATAGAATATCATAAAATTATGGGGAATAGAGATATCATTCACCCCACTGCATTAAAACACACAGACTCATAGCACTAACCTTGGCTATATTAATAATTCTACTCCTCTAGAATTAGTCTAAAGGTTGTGGGGAAATCAAACTATTCAGTGGTGTGTGGCTAAATCCAAATATTTCTCCCTCCTTGTAGGCTGGTCAAATAATAAATGTCATCATAACAGAAACATATTTCTGAGTGAAAGGAACATTGTAATATTAATCAGGGAACAGAAATAAATTGTTACTCATGGGGTAAATAAAAGACAGAATGCAGAGTTACTAGAAATCTAATATAGGTTGAGTAAAAGGTAAATTTTTAAAATTATAAATATAAAATATTAGAAGAAATTGTGGGGAAAATTAAAGTATATAAATGGGTCAAATTATTTTGGGTTTGATTGTGGTGAAAGCTTTGGATCACTGAGTACATTTTTCATACAAATTTATTGCAATATCCACTGCTTATGGGAGAGCATACAAATATTTTCAGCCTAATTGGAAATAGCTCAGAATAATATTAATAAGAAATATATTTTATTCTGCCAATGCAGTGAAAGAGACACAAGTATATATCATCCACTAGAAAATGAGTGGCACTTGTTGATGCAAAAAACATAAAAAAATGAACAAGATTTGCCTATATATATTTTTTAATTTTAATTTTTATCATATTGGCTGATTTGCCTATATTTTAAAAATGGAGAATAATTACTAATGAGAGAGAATGCCACAGTTCTGCATTTTGGGGAGAATGGAAACATCAGCCCTTTGGGGAATCCTTACATTGATATTAAGGTTCCGAAAATTCTGAATTGGAAGGTAATTAGGAAGATACTGACAATGGCGGAAATATTCTCTGTTAATCTACTTTACCTTTTTTGCACTCATGATTAGTAAATATCGAGAAAATATTAGTCATAATAATAAAAGCAAATGATAGGGGACAGGAGAGAGCGTACAACTGGTTGGGCACTTGCCTTGCATGCTGCCCATCTGGGTCCAATCCCCGGCATAACAAATGGTCCTCAGAGCCTGCCAAGAAATATTCCTTCGTGCAGAGCGAACAGGAGTAACCCCTGAGCATTTCTGGGTGTGGCTTCAAAAAAATAGGCAAAAGCAAAAGGTGGACTGGAACCATAATACAGCCTGTAGGGCACTTGCTTTCCTAGCAGCTAACCCAGGTTAGGTCCTTATCATCATCAGGTGGTCCCCTGAGCACTGCCAGAAGAAATTAATGAATGCAAAACCAAGAGTAATTTCTGAGCATTGTAGGGTGTGGCACAAAAGCAATACAAACAACAACAAAAATTATAAAAGTCAAAAATGTTTGAGTCAAGAAACTAGCTAAAGACAAACATTCATTCTTCAATTTAGTGGCTTATATGAGTACTTTCCATGAACATTTTACTCTAATATAACTTCATACCTATAGATAAAACCAGCAGAAATAGTGTAAAATATTCCAGCATGATCTACACTCAATTTATCTAATGTAGCCTTTCATTTTCAAATTAGTAACCTGGGGATCTAAAGCCATAAAAAAATTACATTTAAACACAGCATTACAAAGGGAATCCATTTAAAAAACAAAGGCTCAGAATGGACTGTGGAATACTGTTCCAGCATGAGTGAAAGTCTTAGTCCAAGTATTGCATACAGTGGGGTCTGCAGCATTTGGATCCTGTGTTTTACCACGATAACCTAATAAACCATTTTTATTACAACATGCATAACAGATTTGCCAGCCATCCCCACATTTACAGATGGCCATTAATTTTTTCCTAACGTAATGCATTCCACTCACAAAAAATAATCCTCACTCGTCATAAATTGTGAGTCTAGAGAGGCAGTATTACATTGAACACTGGGAAATAAATGTTCCTCATTATTCCCTCATTTATTATTCTTACAGGATTTGAATTTATCTTAAAGAATATCTTTGAAATAGCCTTTAGTTTCACCATAGAGCTTCAAAACCTGTTGGGGTCCTTTATCTACCCAGTCCTAAAAATATTCTAGAAAGATGAGATCTCTGCAATGGGATTTGAAGAAATCCAGTGCCCATTCACTGACTTTACTGATTAGTTTTTATTGCATAAGGAGTCTCCTCACATTACAGAAGATACTGAGGGACATTTTTTTTTGCCATGACCCTTGTCATTTCTCTGTGTGTGTGGGATGTATGTGTGTGTTATTAATTTATTAAAAAATTTATTTGGTTTAAAACTAAGAATTTGATGACTTGGATTTGGTAGTGTGAGAAATAACCTTTACATAAACGTCTGCAATCAATTTAAGAAATAGACACATCATTACCTTGTTTAGCATAATGTATATATGTGTATATTTTACACATATAAATATATTTTTCACATACATATATTCCTGAGTGTCATATAAATTCCTTTTTTCATTCTTTTACTTTATTTTTTATAAATATCTTTATTTAAATATCATGATTACATCATGATACTGAGAGTCTTTGAATAAAGATTCTGTAATGAAATATGACTATTTGTAAATAAATTCAAGAAAATTTTTAGTGAGAGAAATCTCTAAAAACATATTGACATATGAAACTTTCCCAGAAGTTAGTAGTATACAAATTTCTACCTATGATTTA
Organism: Suncus etruscus; assembly: GCF_024139225.1. Taxonomy (NCBI): domain Eukaryota; kingdom Metazoa; phylum Chordata; class Mammalia; order Eulipotyphla; family Soricidae; genus Suncus; species Suncus etruscus. Next base: position 71,699,819 of record NC_064859.1, read on the forward strand.
TTCAATTTTTTTTATGAATTGGGCTCTAATATAAAACTCTTTTAAGCAATTTTAAGCTAATTCTTGTGCACAGTGTCTGACAGTTATTATAATCACTGAAAATAAAAGAGGGATAGCATAGAGAGATAGCTCAAAGGACTAAAACAAGGCTGGTCCATAGGCTTTGTATGTTTGCAGACCCATTTAATCCTTGGTACCATGTCTCCTCAAACAGTACCAAGTATAGATTCCAAGTAAATATTTAATAAATAAATATTTTTAATAAAATATTATTTCCAATCAAATTTGAGAATAGATTTACATACCACATAGCTTATAAAGATCTTATTTCAAAAATATGTAAGAACTTCAAACAACTCAACTATAAACAACCCCACTAAAAAATGAGGAGAATTGCTGAACACTTCATAGTGTAATATATGTAAATGACTAGTAGACAAAAAATTATTATTACAATGTATTTTCAGGGAAATGTAAATCAAACTTCCAAAGATATATCATCTCAAATTGTAAGAATAGCCTTAAATTAAAAGGCCAGAAACAATCCTGGTAGGGTATATAGTGAGAATTAGGTAGCCTGTTGGAGTGATTGTAAATTGTTCTCAGCCTTTATGGAAAGTAGGTTTTAGTAACTGTAGCAAATCTCACTTGAAGAAATAAACAGAATAATAGTTTCTTATTCTGATTTTTATAGATCTTTATAGATATATATTTAACTGTTAACTGTTTTAATAAAATATATAGTAGATGAATATCTAAAGATATACATATAATAACTTCTTAGTATCAAGGAGACAGGTTAAAAAAAACAAAGACACACTGGGCTGAAGACATAGCACAGCCGATAGAGCATTGCCTTGGACATGATCAACCATAGTTCAACCCATCCTGTATGGTTCTCCAAGCATTGCCAGAAGAATTTCTTAAGAGCATAGTAACCTCTGAGCACCAGCAGGTGTGATCTAAAACAACAAGAACAAAAACAACAACAAAATCTGAGATAAACAGATAATTTCTTTCTTCCAGTAGTCCTTTTTTTAAAAAAAATATTTTCAATAATATAGATCAATAAAAATAACAAAGGTCAAGAAATATTTTGTTATACTGTTGTTAGAAATATCTATATAAGTTAAAAGATATCTAAGAAAATAAGAGTTTTCTGAGTCAGATTTATTGGATATGTAATACGTTTTAATATTTAGCTAGTGATTAGTTTTTAAAATTCTAACAAAATCACTTACTAAGCATCATTTGTTTATCATAAAAAGGAAGTCAAAAAGAAAGTGAGATTATATAAACATGGACTTGGTTCTCTTCTTCAAAATATAGTTTATGTTTTCATTAAAGAAAATGCTGTTTCCTGCTTTCCTGCATCAAGCAGCCAAGAAAGGCCCCATCAAATGTAATCTTTTCAGAACTCATCACAGGTAGACGTCTCCATCCACGAAGAGTGGAATCTGATTCATGACTTGTGATTGGGCACAAAAGGGACAGATAACAGGTCGCTGCTTTGCTCCCTGCTTGATTTCCTTCTTTCCTCCGTGAGGCAATCAAGAAAGGCATAGACAAACATAATCTCTTCAGAGCTCATCGCATGGTAGGCTGTCTCCACCCACAAGGGTGGAGCCAGAGGAGTACGGCTACTCCACTTCCTTTTGTTGCCTTGCACATCTTCAAGCCCATAAACCCCATCACAAGATGTAGCAAAACTCAGACTCTAAGCCTATCAATGGGATACAACACAGGACAACACCATGCATAGAGAAAGAAGACAGCAGCTCTGATGACCCAAAAAGTAGCAACCAGTTATTTAGACTCTCAGAGAAGGAGTTCAGAGTAGAAATATGGAGGATGTTCATAGAACTCAAAAAACCACAGATCGAGCTGAACAGACCGCAAAGATAGAAATCAGAAAATTTAAACTGAAATAATAGTACTGAAAAACTAGGTAAGTGAAATTAAAACCTCAACGCAAAGCCTCTCCAACATAGTAAGAGCAGCTGAGGACAGAATCAGTGAGCTGGAAGATGAGATGCAGAGATTGGAAAAGAAACTTAAAGCAAATGATCAGACAATGGAAAAATATTCAAAGAAAATGAACAAAGTAAAATAGATGGCTTTGATAAACTCAACAGAAACAACCTAAGAATCATTGGAGTTCTAGAGAATCAGGAAGAAAATCCCCAGAAAGAATGAACAATCACGGACATCATTACAGAGAATCTCCCAGAACTAAAGATGGCATGCAACCAAATCCTACATGCCCGAAGAGTACCAGCTAAAAGAGACCTAAAGAAAAACACCCAAGACACAACATAGTCACAATTACAAATTCCAAAGAAAGGGATAGAATTCTTAAAACAGCAAGATCAAATAGGGAAATTACATTCAACTATCATTCTTAAGATTTACATGGGCCTGAGAGATAGCACAGTGGTAGGGCTTTTGTCTTGCACAAAGCTATTCAGGATTGAAGGTGTTTCAAATCTCAGCATCCCATATGGACCCCATACCTGTCAGGAGCAATTTCTGAGCACAAAGACAGGGGTAATCCCTGACTGGTGATGGTTGTCACCTGAAAACCAAAAGGAAAAAAAAAGATTTACAATAGACCTGTCACAAGAAACCCTCAAGGCCAGAACACAGTGATGGAATATAGTGACAAAATTCAATGAATTGAATGCTTCATCTAGAATACTGCATCTAGCCAGATTCACTTTCAGGTTTGAAGAAAGTATACATAGCTTCATGGATAAACAGAAGCTCAGAAACTTTACAGACTCAAAACAAGCCTTAGTAGATAAATTTAAATATCTACTTTAAGACAAGACAGAACAAAAGACACAAAAAACTTCTACACAGAGATGGCACAAAATCCCATGACAATTATCTCTCTAAACACCAATGGACTAAATGCACCAGTTAAGAGACAAAGAGTGGCAAAACTGAATCCAACATTTTGCTGCCTATAAGAAACACCTAAATAGGCAGAACAAACACAGACTCAAAATCAAAGGTTGGAGGAAAATCACCCAGCAAACAATTCCCTTAAAAAAGCTGGAGTGGCCATATTAATATCAGATGAAATAAAATTTAGACTCAGAAAAGTTATAATAGACAAAGATGACATTTGTAATAATAAAGGGAAAATTCATATTTCTAAACACATATGCACCCAATGATGACAAATCTAAAAGAAGACATCATAAAGTAACAAAATCATTGTGGGAGACCTCAACACTGCCCTGTCACCTCTTGATATATTAACCAGACTTAAATAACAAGAATAGCCTGCGGGCCGGCTGGGGAGGCCTGAGTGAGTTTCTGTCCTTTGGCTCGGTGTTTGGGCCTGCCCCTCCCCCCAGAGACCCCTGCGTGCCGGCTGGGGAGGCCTGACTGAGTTTCTGTCCTTTGGCTTGGCGTTTGGGCCTGCCCCTCCCCCCAGAGACCCCTGCGGGCCGGCTGGGGAGGCCTGAGTGAGTTTCTGTCCTGTTGCTCGGTGTTTGGGCCAGCCCCTCCCCCCAGGGTGGTGCCTAGAAAGGCAAGTTGAGCGATCGAATAGACGGGGGAGATAGGGAGATAGGGCCAGCCATCTGGACTTGCAGGTGACCTAGAGCAGTCCACCCCCCTGGACCCTGGAGTGGACCAGGGACTCCCCAAGGGCGTGGACAGAGCCTGCAGGGTCGAACTGAGGGAACTCATTCAAGGGAGGCTTGGAGGGGGCGGAGCTCCATTGAATCCCAGAGAAAGGAGGGTGGATTGAGAGCTAGGCTCAATAGCGCCAGTAAACATTGTGGCCAGGAGTGGAACTGCACCGCTGACAGAAATAAGGAGCAGAAAAGGGACAAGACCCACTGCAGGAAGGCTGAACTCTAGGTAGCAAAGGGGAGGAGAAAGGGCTAGGTTCAACAAACTCACCCAACAGCCCCTCTAGAAACACATTCAGGAAGGATACCAAAGCAGGACGAAATTAGAAGTCACAGCACTCCAAAACACACCATTAAATACAAAGAATTATGCGTAAATCAAGGAGATCCCTTATAACTGGAGACACCATGACAAGCCCTATCAAGTTTCCAAGTCCACCAAAACGCACAGATCCAGGGGAAGAAGACCTAAAAGTGGTCATGAGGAAGGAAATGCAAGAATTACTAAAACAAATGAAAGAAACCCTAGCAACCGAGTATAAGAAATCCATGGACGAACGAATCAGCCAAATTAAAGAAGAAATGTCAAAGAACATGAGAGATTCCATACAAAAAGAAGTGAAGGATTTAAAAGACAAAGTAACAAGCCTTACGAGTAGAAACACAGAGTTGGAGAAGCACATCGAAGATCTCGAAGGAAAACTGCAATCAAAAAATGATAAAGAAACCAACAAAGAAATAAAAGGCAAAGCACTGGAAGGAAAAATCCAATATCTAATGAACAAGGACAAAAGAAACAATCTAAGAATTGTGGGTATACCAGAAGGGGAGGAAATAGGGAAGGGGGAAGAACAGGTGGTCAGGGAGATAATAACAGAGAACTTTCTCACCCTCTGGAAAGACAATTCAGGACAAATCCAAGAAGTCAAGAGAGTCCCTAATAAAATAGACCCTAATAAACCCACACGAAGACACATAATAATCCAAATGGCAAAAAACAAAGATAAAGAGGAACTCCTGAAAGCAATAAGGGAGAAAAAAAACCTCAAGTACAAAGGAAAGGACATAAGAATCAAACCAGATCTCCCATTTGAAATAATTCAAGCAAGAAGACAGTGGAATGACATATTTAAACGACTGAATGAAAGAAATTTCCAACCCAGGGTCCAATACCCAGCAAAAGTATCATTCATATGGGAGGGCAGACTAAAAACATTCTCAAACATGAACGAGCTTGAACTATTTGTGCAAACTAAGCCGATCCTAAGCGACTTACTCAGAGATGAATTACACAATCCAAACCCCCGATTGTAACAACAACCACTCCACACAATACAACTTCACAACAGTCCTCTCTATCAATAATTTCCCTAAATGTTAACGGACTAAACTCTCCAATTAAAAGACACATAGTAGAGAACTGGGTTAGGAAAAATAAACCGGACTTCTGCTGTCTGCAAGAAACACACCTACAGTTACAGGATAAGCACAGGCTTAGAATAAAAGGATGGAAAGTAATTATTCAGGCCAATGAAAAACAAAAAAGAGCAGGGACAGCCATTCTTATATCAGACCAAATTGTATTCAACCTCAAGAATGTGATCAGAGACAAAGAGGGTCACTACTTACTGATCAGGGAAACATTAGATCAAGATACACTAACCCTGGTCAATATCTATGCACCTAATGTAGAGTCACCAAAATATGTGAGGCAACTACTGGCAAACCTGGAGAAACACATGAAGGGAATTGTGATAATAGTAGGGGACCTCAATACTCCACTATCACCACTGGACAGATCCTCCAAACAAAAAAATAGCAAAGAAATAAGAGCTCTAAATGAAAAATTAGAAGATTTAGGGCTAATAGACTTATATAGAGCCCTCCATCCCCAGAAAGTAGAATATACATTTTTCTTAAACCCACATGGAACCTTCTCCAGAATAGACCATGTCCTAGGATACAAAGCCAACTTATATAAGACCACAAAGGTAAGGATCATTAGAAGTACTCTTTCAGATCACTATGCAACAGAGCTTATAATTGATGTCAAGAAGAAGCAATGGAGGAAAACTAATACCTGGAGATTAAACAACATGCTGCTTAACAACAGCTGGATCAAAGAACAACTCAAGGAAGAAATAAAAAGATTCCTTGAGACAAATGACAATGAAGAGACAACATGTCAAAATTTATGGGACACAGCAAAAGCAGTAATTATGGGGAAACTCATAGCAATACAGGCCTATGTCAAGAAACAGGAAAATAACAAAACCAACAGTTTAAAAGATCACCTCAAAGAATTAGAACAACAGCAACAGAGAAATCCAACCACAACCAGAAGACAAGAAATAATAAAACTAGAGCAGAAATAAACAACATAGAAACCAAGAAAACAATACAAGAAATCAATGAGACCAGGAGTTGGTTTTTCGAAAAAATAAACAAGATAGACAAACCATTGGCAAAACTCACCAAAAAAGAGGGAAAACACCCAAATCACTAGGATCACAAATGAAAGGGGAGAGATTACAACAGAACCCCAAGAAATACAACATATCATGAGATCATATTATGAACAACTTTATTCAACTAGGCTAGAGAACCCACTAGAAATCGACAGATTCTTGGACAAACACCCTCTTCCAAGACTGGAAAAGGAAGATCTAGAAAGTTTAAACAGTCCAATCACTTCAGAGGAAATTGAAGATGTAATTAAAAAACTCCCTAAGAACAAATGCCCAGGCCCAGATGGATTTACAAGTGAATTCTATCAAACATTTCAAGAAGACTTATTACCACTGTTCCATAGGCTTTTCCAAACCATAGAAAAAACAGGAATCCTACCCAACTCCTTTTATGAGGCTAATATCACACTCATTCCCAAAGAAGGCAAAGACACCACCAAAAAAGAAAACTACAGACCAATCTCACTAATGAACATAGATGCAAAGATACTCAACAAAATCTTAGCAAACCAAATCCAACACTTCATCAAAAAGATCATACATCACGATCAAGTGGGATTCATACCAGGAATGCAAGGTTGGTTCAACATACGCAAATCAATAAACATGATACATCACATAAACAACATGAAAGACAAAAACCACATGATCATATCAATCGATGCCGAGAAGGCGTTTGACAAAATCCAACATCCTTTCATGTTAAAGACACTTAGCAAAATAGGGTTAGAAGGCACCTTCCTTAAGATAGTTACAGCTATTTATGAAAAGCCTACAGCCAACATTATACTTAATGGCGAGAAACTAGAAGCATTTCCACTAAGGTCAGGAACTAGGCAAGGCTGTCCACTCTCTCCACTCTTATTCAATATAACCTTAGAAGTCCTAGCAATAGCAATCCGACAAGAGAAGGGAATCAAAGGAATTCAAGTAGGGAAAGAGGAACACAAGCTAGCTCTATTTGCCGACGATATGATGATATACATCAAAAACCCTAAAGAGTCCACAGAAAAACTTCTAGAAACAATCAACCAATACAGCAAAGTGGCTGGATACAAAGTCAATACACAAAAGACAGTAGCGTTTTTATATACAAACAATGAAGTTGAGGAGAGAGAGATTAAAAATACAATCCCATTTAAGATAGTATCAAAAAATATCTAGGAATCAACCTTACAAGAGAAGTGAAAGACCTATACCAGGGAAACTTCAAAACACTTCAGAAAGAAATTGAAGACGATCTAAAGAAATGGAAGAACATCCCATCCTCATGGATAGGTAGAATTAACATAGTCAAAATGACTATCTTACCCAAACTGCTATATAGATTTAATGCAATTCCTATCCAAATCCAGGCAGAATTCTTTAAAGAAATAGAACAATCAATTACAAAATTCATCTGGAACCACAAAAGACCCAGGATAGCCAAACACATACTGAAATATGAGAAGTTGGGAGGCATCTCCTTACCTAACTTGAAACTATACTATAATGCCATAGTAATTAAAACAGCATGGTACTGGAACAGAGACAGGACCTCAGACCAGTGGATCAGAACAGAATTCCCAGACATAAACCCCCAGATATACAGCCAACTAATATTTGATAAAAGAGGCAAGAATATGAAATGGAACAAAGAAAGCCTATTCAACAAATGGTGTTGGTACAACTGGAAAATCACATGTACGAAAGTGAAAATCGACCCATATCTCACTCCTTATACAAAAGTCAACTCAAAATGGATCAAACACCTGGAAATCAGACCTGAATCTATAAAGTTTATTGAGAATAAAATAGGCAGAACACTCGAAGACCTTTATATCAAAAGGGTCTTTGAGAATGGAGCACCAATGGCAAGAACGTTAGCATCAAATATAAACAAATGGGACTACATCAAACTAAAAAGCTTCTGCATGGCAAAAGAAACCCTACTTAACGCAAGAAGACAGCTAACAGAATGAGAAAAAATCTTTTCACTTGATATATCAGATAAAGGGCTGATATCTAGAACATACAAAGCGCTCAGAAAGCTGAGCCCCTCAAAACCAAATAAAGCCATAAAAAAATGGGGAGATGAAATGAATAGACACTTCTCTGAGGAAGACAGAAGGATGGCCAACAAACACATGAAAACATGCTCACCTTCACTCATCATCAGGGAGATCCAAATCAAGACAACAATGAGATACCACCTCACACCAGTGAGGTTGGCTCACATCAAAAATAATGAAAACAACCTTTGTTGGCGAGGATGCGGTATGAAAGGAACTCTCATCCACTGCTGGTGGGAATGCCCCCTAGTCCAACATCTATGGAGAAAAGTCTGGAGAGTGCTCAAAGAACTCAGAATTGAGCTGCCATTTGACCCAGCAATTGCTCTCCTAGGCATATACCCCCAAGATGGAAGGACATTCATTCCAAAATACGTATGCACCCCACTATTTATTGCAGCAATCAGTATAATAGCCAAATCTTGGAACCAACCTCGATGTCCAACAACAGATAAATGGATCATTAAGATGTGGTATATATATACAATGGAATATTACATGGCAGTTAGATATGATACAATCACAGACTTTGCAGCAACGTGGATGGACCTAGATCATGTTATGTTAAACGAAGTAAGTCAGAAGACAAAAGAAAAATACAGAATGATAGCACTATTCTGAAACACCTAGAACACATATTTTATACACAACTAATACTTAACAATCAAATAACAGGGTTTAACATGGTAGAAACTCCGAACACTGTAATAGTCAACATATACATGGGCGCAGTGTCCAAAATACATGAAAAAGGAATAATGCAAAATTTTGATTACAATATATCATAAAGAAAACAATAACAACAGAAACGGCAGCATAGAGAGAACAGGTAGGTAATCAGACTTCTACAACAAAGGCCCACAATAATCCCGTGGAGCTCTTATACAGGAACACAAGTATAGAACACCAAGGGAAATCACGGAGTGCAATGGCAACATACCATAACACTACCTTTTAATGCCTTTATCTTACTATATTTTAAATAACCTCTTAGCTTTTCTGTCCACAGGCGCCCTTGGATACAATGGGCGGACAAACTAAGGTGGCAATTCGGGATACCACACGGGATACCATACCTTGCATGCACTACGAGATGGCCACGAGAAAACTCTTTAACATACACTTTATCTCTAGGTAATACCTCCATTTAGGAATTGAAGCACGTGATCATTCAGATCATCGAAGCAGTACCTGAGACGTACAGACTTAAACCACAGGCTCTATTCTTCGAACACTTTTAATCAAACCAGCATTCCCTTGCTATTCTCTCCTCTCTTCTTACTACTTTTCTTTTTCTTTTTTCTCTATTCTGCTTATTACTTTTTTCCCTTTCTCTTCCCCTTTTCTCTCTAAGGTATTTTGTCTTTTCTCTTCCTTCATACCCTTCCCATATACCTTCCCCTTTCTCCCCTCCGGAAATCCAACTATCCCTTTACCCCTCAATCCCATCCAGATCTTCCACCATATTAAAATTTTTCACCCTCAGTCCTTATTCTATTAGGCATCAAGATCGACCTCCTACTCAACGAACCAGTACCCTGCACCAAGGCGAGGGGACACCCAGATAAACCCACACCTCGTCTCCTGAAAGAAAAGACAGCCAACTGCCCTGTGGACTCATGCTGCGAGGCCCTCCCTACTAACTCTCCCTAACGCGGACTGTTCCTTGAAACTGGGCCTAGGTCCAAAAGTATCCCCAATGCAAGAACTCTTCCAAGACCTCCCTGCCGCAAATTTTAATAATCTGAAGAAGGTCAGGGGATGTGTTAGGAAGATGCCTGGGAACCCACACACCACAAGAAAAACCCAAAAGACAATGGGAAAAACTGTACTTCCAACATAGGCATAAAACCTGTAATTAACCACCTCTTACCTGCTCTCCCCCAAATGTAAGGTAGTCCTCTGCACCACTTTGGTTCCTTAAAAACTTTGTTAATTTATTTTATTTTTATTTATTTTTTTGTTTTGTTTTGTTTTTTGTTTTTGTTTTGTTTTGTTTTGTTTTTAATTTATTTATTTATCTTTTTTAAATGATTGTTCTACATATATATTGGTAAGCACATACTTTTTTAATTCCCTTTTTTTTTTCCCCCCTCGTTTTTGGGTATGTGACCTGTTTCGGTTATCCCATCAATCCACCCACAAATATACAGACATTATAATGTAGCACCACTTCCCCCTGCAAAGGCATACTAAGTAAAGGGGAAATCTTACATATATAAAAAAAAAAAAGAGCTCCTATCTACTAGAGATAGGAACTCATAGTTGTTTACAATATGGTGATATCTCCTGCCTTGCAAATATGTCATGTGGAATCAACTTAGACCTCAGGTGATTAGATACCATTCATTCAGCCTTGAACCCTTGAGCCCTGACATAGAAATGGCACAGCTCTTCACAACAGCTGCAGGAAACAAACTTTATCCGGGACAGCCTTGATACGGCGGGACTAACAACAAGGCCCAGCTCTAACATGTTATCCTGACAAGGAGGAAAATGTGAACATCTTGACCTTAGAGCAGATTAGCCTACCTTACCAACTAACGACAAGACAAAACCAGAAGTCTTGGCACCCTTTGGTTAGTCCAAAAACCAAGATCGGGATTGGCAGATGACTGGCTGCAAGAACCACGACCAGACTGTATACATCTTGGGACCAATAAAAAAGCCCTAGTTTAGGGCTTGAACTATGACCTGCACAATAATCATGATCCCCAGTCCCAAAAGGTCCGGCAGAGATAATTGTAACAGAATGGGGCTTTTGGAAGCACAAAGAAAGACGCTATCCTAGGAGCCACCCTAGGTTCAGTGCAAAGACCAAGATCATCAACCACAGAAGATGGATTAAAATTATACTGAGGTAACAGAACCTCTAGAACCACAAAGACTGACTTCATCATAAGTCCCACCTCAGGATCTGTGCAGATACTGAGACCTCTAAACATAGAGCAGAAGTCTTCCACACACCAAAAAAAAAAAAAAAAAAAAAAAAAACACCATCGGGAAAGTAAAGGATCCTGATCATGAGCAAAGTCTAGAGTTAATCCCATGACAGTATGCTCCAAGGACAGAGAAACCCCATATCTCTTAGGCCAAGTGAATTCCTTTTCGAATGACCCCAACATTTACTGTGCCAGGGCAGGAGAGAAAAAACAAATACAAAAAGCACAAAATCTTGGTTATTTTTTATATAAATATATATATTACCTTTATTTATTATTGTTATTATTATTTTTGATTTATTTATCTATTTTGGTCGATTTTTCTGTTTGGGTGCTATTATTGAAAGTGTTGTCCCCAATTATATTTATTTTTTTTTCTTTCTTCCTTTCTTCTCTTTCGTTATGTGCTATACCATGTTTCTTAATTCAAGATTCAAGACCATGGCGTGATTTTTGTTTGTTTTAGTTTTTTTTTTTTTTTGGTTTGTTTGTTTTGTCTGTTCTTTGAGGTGCTTATCGATATAGCTGGAGCCCTCAATTCATGGGAGGACTGCCCTGGTTTGTCTCTAAGGAGGCGAGATTGGGGAACAGGTGACTGGGCTGCTAGAGCAGTTCACATGATCTGTGGTGGTTATTCATTGAAAATGTACCTCATTATATCTGCTTTTGCTTTTCTTGGGCAGCCCTGTCAGACAACCCACCAGCTGTTAAGCAGTTTACAAGTAAATGTAATTTTTTTTTGTTGTGGGGTTTTGGTTTTTTTATATTTTATATTACATTTTGTTTAAAGTCCTATGAATGTATATGTGTGATTAAATGGCTTTTTCTGTTTGAAAAAAAATAAAAAGAAAAAAAAAGAAAGAAAAAAAAAAGAAAAAATAAAACTCATCCTTACCCTTCCCCAATTCTCTTCTCCTCCCAAATCCTTCCCTTTGAGTAAACTTAATTCCATCAAAAAATAAATAAATAAATAAATAAATAAAATATAAAGTTTAAAAAAAATAAAGAATATACCAGCTCTGAAAAGAGAAATGGAAGAAAGTGGCCTAGTAGGTATATGTAAGGCACTCCATCTCCAGAAAACTGGATACACATTTTTCTCCAATACACACGAGTCATTCTTCATGCTGGACAATGAAACATACATTCATAATTTCAAGAGGACAAAAATTGTGCAGACTACCTTCTCAGATCACAAGACACTGAAATTAGAATTGAATTGCAAATGGACACAGAAGAAAAATATATTAACACCTGGAAATTTAACAACTCACTACTGAACAGCCAGTAGGTCAGAGATGAAATCAAAGAGAATATCAAAAAATTCCTAGAAATAAATGCCAATGAAGACATAAATTATCATAAATTTGTGGAACACAGCAAAAACAGCACTAAGAGAAAATTTATAGCTTTGCCAGCACATATCAGGAAGGAAGAAGGGAATAAAAGAATAGTTTAATGAGAAACCTTTTAGAATTAAAAAGTGATCAACAAAATGAATCTAAAAATAAATAGGCAGATGGAAATAATAAAGCTTAGAGTAGAAATTAGTGAAGTGGAGCCAAAAAAAATCCTAAAGATCAACAAAAGCAAAAGTTATCTCTTCATAAAAATAAACAAGATTGATAAACCACTAGCAAAACTCAAAAGGAAAGGGAGAGAGAAACTTAATAAAGTGGATTAGTAATACAAAGGGGAAGATCACTATATCTGTTCAGATACAGACATCCAAAGGGATATTAGAGAATACTTTGAGAAACTATGCCACAAAACATGAGTACCTGGAAGAAAAGGATAAATTCTCAGACTCCTACAATCTCCCAATGTTTAATCAGCATGACCTAGTATATGTAAACAATCCCATCACTATTGAGGAAATTAAAATGGTAATCAAAAGTCTTTTGAAAACCAGAAGCCCAGGCCCAGATGGATTCACTAACAAAATCTTTCAAACCTTTTAAGAGAAAGTACTAACAATCCTTTTGGATTCCAAATATATTTCATGAAGCTAACATCACCTTGATACCAAAAACAGACAGAGATGCTGCCAAAAAACAAAAATACAGAACAATATCCCTGATGAACACAGTTGCAAAGATCCTCAACAAAATCCTAGCAAATAGGATCCAATGAACACCTAGACTCATCAAGAAAGTCCTACGCCATGACCAAGTAGGCTTAATTTCAAGAATGCAAGGATGATTTAACATATGTAAATCAATCAACATAATAATACATAATATATACATAATAGTACATAGTATATAATACAATATAAACGAAAGAAAAAATAAAAACCATATGATCAAATCAATAGATGCAGAGAAAGAATTTGATACAGTCCAACACGCATTCATGATAAAAACTCTCAACAAGATGGGAATGGAAGGAATGTTTTTTCAATATATTCAAGGCCATTTACCACAAGCAAATGGAAAATATTATTCTCAGTGGTATAATAATAATAAACTAATAAGCTTTCCTCAAAAATCTGGTACAAGACAAGGCTGCCTTCTCTCACCACTCCTATTCAACATTGTACTAGAAGTGCTTGCCATAACAATTAGGCAAGAAAAGTATATCAAGGGCATCCAAATAGGAAAGGAAGAAGTCAAGTTCTCATTTTTTGCAGATGACATGATATTATATATAGAAAACCCAAAAAGTTCTAGAAGCAATAAATTCATATAGTAAAGTGGCAGGCTTCAAAATTAACAAGCAAAATCAATGGTTTCTTATACACAAATAATGATAGAGAAGAAATGGACATTAAAAAACAAACACTCCCATTTACATTAGTGCCACACAAACTCAAATATCTTGGAGTCAACTTAACTAAAGTAAAGGGTGTATACAAAGAAAACTTCAAAACACTGCTTCAAAAAATAAAAGAGGACACAAGGAAATGAAGACAAATATCCTGTTCATGTGATGGGATGATTAAAATCATTAAAATGACAATACTCCCCAAAGATTTGTACAGATTCAAACAATTTCTCTAAGAATACACGTGATATTCTTCAAAGAAGTGGATAAAACACTCCTGAAATTAATTTGAAAAAATAAACACCTATGAATAGCAAAGTAACCCTTAGAAAAATATGATGGAATGCATTACCTTTCTCAAATTTAAATTGTAATACAATGCAATAGTCATTGAAACAGCATAGTAATGGAATAAAGACAGACTCTCAGATCAATGGAATAGACTTGTTTATTCAGAGAAAGTTTCCCAGACATGCAACCAATTAATCTTTAGTAAAGGGGCAACAAATGCAAAATGGAGCAAGGAAAGCTTCTTCAACAAGTGGTTTGGGGACAACTGGTCATCCATAGGCAAAAAAGTAAACTTGGACCTTCATCTAACACCATGCACAAAGGTCAAATTCAAATGGATTAAAGCCTTTGATATCAGACTCAGAACCATAAGATATATAGAAGAACATATAGGTAAAACACTCCATGACATTGAAACTAAAGCAATCTTTAAGGAGTGTTATTTAACACTGTCCAAAAGAAAGTGGAAGCAGATATAAACTGATAGGACTAATTAAGCTGAGAAGCTTATGCACCTCAAAGGAAATATTGATGAGGATACAAAGGTCACCCACAGAATGGGAGAAACTATTCACCCAATACCCATGAGATAAGGGGCTAATATATAAGATATAAAAAGTACTGACAGAAATTAATAAGAAAAATAACTAACCCAATAAAAAATTTGAGGGAAGAAATTAACAGACAATTCCTCAAAAAAAAGTGCAAATAGCCAACAGACCTATAAAAATGCCCTACATCACTAATCATCAGGGAGATACAAATCAAAACAACAACGAGGTACCATCTCATGCCACAGAGTCTTGCACACATCACAAAGAATAAAAACAATATTTCCTGCAGTAAAGTGAGGACTCAGGAATTCTCATTCACTGCTGGTGGGAATGCTGTCTTGTTCAGTGTTTATGGAAAACAATATGGAGATTCCTCAAAAAACTTGAAATTGTGCTTCCATATGATCCAGCTATACCACTCCTAGTGATATACCCTAAAAACACAATACTTAACACAAAAATGCCTTCTGCACACCTATATTCATTGCAGAGCTATTTACAATAGCCAGACTCTGGAAACAACCCAGACTACAGATAGTGGCTAAAGAAACTTCGGTACATATACACAATGGAATACAATGTAGCCGTCAGAAAAGATGAGATCATGAAATTTTCCTATATATGCATGGACATGGAATCTGTTATGATGAGTGAAATAAATCAGAAGGAAATAAATATACACAGAATAGTCTCTCTCATCTTTGTGTTTGAAGAAAAGTAAAATAAAAACATTTAAAAAAGAAGAAAGAAAATGTCATACAAAATTTGATTTATTTATAATCTGAGTACATATTTAACTGAAAAATCACAGAAGTCTTTACAAAGATGGCAGTTATAACCAAATGATCGGACTTTAGATAATTGAAAAAGACAAGAAAACCACTGTCAAGTGTTAATGCCCTAGCTTTCTAGTTTATGGAGGACATGTGGGAAAGAGAAAGGAGGGTGCTAAGCTTTAAGAGTCCACAGGAGAGACCTGCCAAGGGCCTTCCCTTTTGGGGCCTGAGCAATTGCACAGTGGTAGGGCAATTGCCTTGCATGTGGCCAATCTGGCATCCTGTATGATCCCCAGAGTCTGCCAGGAGTGATTTCTGAGTTCAGAACCAGGAGCAACCCCTGAGTGCCACAGGTGTGGTCCAAAAAAAAAAAAAAAAAAGCACAGGAGCTATGAGAATATCATGACAAACCTGGTGAAGGCTCCAGACTCAACCTCTTTTCTAATAATTCCAAAAATCATGCTTAAAGAAGAGCACCCTAGTGGGTAAAATACTGAAATAATATTACAAACGCAAATGGAATTTCTAATTGTGACCAAAGACATTTTCTCCCAGTGAATGCTCTTTTCAGGAGTTGCTCAAAGGGGATTATATGAAATAGATGAAGCAGAAAATTACTCACTGAATCAGTAGAACCACAGAATAGATTTTAATAGTTTCAGCTGAAGAAAAAAGGCTGTTAAACAGATATATTCTAAATATATATTAAAAATAAAACTATTTCTATTAAAATGCATATTTTGTGATAGTCTATTATAGTAGTGTCAGCAAGCATATTTTAATATTTGCACAACATATTTTATGCTTGTTATATAAAAATAAAATATGAAACTTCATTTAACTACCTCACAGTGGAAAAGGAAACATTCATACATTAAAATTGTGTATTAATATTTGATTGAAGGATATACAGTTCAAAAAAGTAAAAACAGAGTACATACTCAATTTTGTGTTCTGTCTTCACATACTCATTTAAATTTCCAACACAACTTATAGACATATATGGTATCACTTATATATATATATATATATATATATATATATATATAAAACATGCATAATATAAGCAAGTTCATGATTTGTTTCAAGTTAACAAGTCACTTCGCTAATTCCTACCATATTTGGGGACACACCCAGAAAGGCACAGGGCTTACTCCTGATGCTGGACAGGAATCTTTCCTAGAAGGGCACTGAGGAGCCATATGGAACACTGAGATCAAACTGGTATTGGCTCATGCAAAGCCAGTGTCCTACCCATGGTACTATATTTCTGGCCCTGCTTCTCAATTTATTTTGATTGTAAGTTCATAATAATGCAAAATAAACAAAAGCATAATTTTTGTAGGAGTGAAATTA
The DNA here is from genome assembly GCF_024139225.1 of Suncus etruscus. Classification (NCBI taxonomy): domain Eukaryota; kingdom Metazoa; phylum Chordata; class Mammalia; order Eulipotyphla; family Soricidae; genus Suncus; species Suncus etruscus. Next base: position 71,716,670 of record NC_064859.1, read on the forward strand.
GGAAATGGATCTTAATAACAAGTCAATAATAAGGCCTAATATATAATAGTTCAATCCATTTTAACTATCATCCCTATAATGATTATTTTTCACTTGAATGAACAATAAATTAAGACATCTCCACATATCACTATACATATTTGGAATTACAAAGCAAAAATTGAGTTTTGTTTAGATATGCAAAACAATGAGAAAGTTTAAGTTTTATCTCTTGATTCCCTCTCTGGGTTCAATCTCTAACACCACCACCTAAGAAATAGGTTTATTGTATCAGAAAAATATTTCACTTAAAGCTGCTGGATCCTCATGGATTCTTTCTGATGGCTTACTCATAGTTAGGGAGTCCTGGGCAGGAGATTCCAGGCTGAGTGAATAAGAATTATTGTGCTTTTCATGACTAGTGCATTCACCTTTTCTCATAGCATTATTTCAGTCTTCTGATGTCCCAAGATACAATGAGTAAGTCTCTACCATAAGGAAGTCATCTGAGACACATCCATATCCCATAGACTTTGCCATATCAACTCACTAGCCAGTTTCATAGGCTGATATTTTTCTTGGAAGACATGCAAACCAAATACTAAAATCAATGGGTACATAGTTTTTGCAGCTGAAAACTCTGGGATGCCCTCAGGACTGGATCAGACTGAGTTCCTGACACATTGAAACCCTGGCAGCTGCACCCATAATCCACAGTTGCTGCCACACTAAGGGCCCAACTTCACCACTTCACAACTAATCTCTTCAGAGACTTCAAACTGGCAAAAACTCCAGGTAGGTATGTTGTTTTGGGGATTTTCAATTCTGGAGTTTTCTAAAAGTGGGAGAGAGCAGCCTCCCTACATGCCTCTATACTTCTGTAAGCTCCAACAGCCCCACTCACAACCCACAGTTTTCACCATGTCAACTGATAGGCCAAGTCCAACGATACTGGAGCTGTTTATTGAGAAGAGGATGTGGAGGGGGATGCTAGACATAGGAGAAACAGAGAGAAGGATTGTACTGCATTACTGAAAAACTCTGTGAGTGATCACATAATAGAACTCAGGACTAGCTCCCTCATTCCTTACCTAAGAAGAGAGTTGAATGACAAAGGATGATGATCTTCAATTTTGTCCAAAAGGTGAAAGGTCAGAGTGTAAATCACATCAAAGACCCTACTTCTGTAAATGACAAGGACTATAAATGCTTCCAGGTTCAGAGGTCAGAGCATGTTGGATAAAGTAAAACTCAGTAATACTTTGTAAATAAATAAATCACTATGGCTCTTTCCAGGAAAATTTGCAATGTGTGACATGAAACCTTTTGCAAATTAGAAAAAGGTTCAATACTGGTTTGTGCTCCAGTTTCTATCAGTGTGTGTGTGTGTGTGTGTGTGTGTGTGTGTGTGTGTGTGTGTGTGTGTGTGTGTGTGTAATATATAGTGATGCTCAGGACTTGCTTCTGGTTCTGTAATTTGGATCACTCCTAATTTAGCTTGGTAGGCATAAGTATAAGGTTTCAAGCCAGGGTCAACAAGGTCCTGGTCCATGTATGATCACTCCAATCTCCTACTTTTATGTCCATTCCAAGACTTAGAATTATATTGAATGTTAATTTTAAAAATATCATTTAAAATATATTAAATAAAAATTTAAAAATAAGCATGATTCCTACATGCCTATGTTTTTGTTTCCTTATGCTTATCTTTATGCATTTCTACATGCTTATGTTTATGATTCTTTATGCTTATGTTTCTTGTATAATATAATTGTGAATTAATATTTTCTCACTGTCATTAAGACCTTGTATAGCAAAGGAGACACATAAGGCAAGTAATTACATTTTGGCCATATAAAATATTTATTGATCACTTTAGCTTATAAAGGTATGACATGCTCTAAGGTTTCACAAGGCATGTTTTAAATTAAATTTAAATATAATTTAATTTAATTAAAATTTAAATTAAATAAAGCTCTAGCCAGGGAAAATTGAACAATTCTGATTTGGTCTAATATGAAAACAAATCAAAATATTTTGGCTAATATTCAAAATTATAAATTATTCAGAATTTATTCTAAAGTCAATTATCCAAATGCTCATAGTAATTATAAAATTTGAAAAATACTTCTGTTAGAGAGAATAAATCCTTTCAGAACATTCATAACATATATTTAGAGGCACCAAAAATTCACATATTAATTTTAACTTTTGATCATATAAAATTAGGCTTATTATAAAAATTACATATAACTCTCCATTTTTCTTTCCAGTAAAATTTGTTTTTACCTAAGGTAACTTTTATTATTATAAATGTTTAAAATTCTTGTTACAGCTACTGTTATATAAATATGTATACATATATACACTATATTATATACAATATCTGTGTAAAATTAATAAGTAAGCTTTCTATTGGGTATATAGCATTCTAGGATACTTATGTCTCATTATTTGAAAATTTTATTCTCAAAAAAGTTGATTACTCCCAACAATCTTAGTATTTATAGAAGAGAGGATTTCTTGCTGGTTTGTGCTCAAGTTTCTAACATTTGTGTGTGTGTGTGTGTGGTGTGTGTGTGTGTGTGTGTGTGTGTGTGTGTGTGTGTGTGTGTGTGTGTGTGTGTGTGTGTGTGATATACAGTGATGCTCAGGTCTTTCTCCTGGTTCTGTACTCTGGGAAAAAGTGTCCCTGGGGTTAGAAAGACAGCCTGGTGTAGACAACAAAGAAGGATTCTTATATCTTTTGTGGTTTAGAGATTCCACAACTCTAGTCCATCTTCATCATGCATTTTGCCAAGTTATTTACTGAAAACTAGGGTAAGAAGGAGATAAGAGGCTTCAGGGCAGAGTTTAACCATTACCAGTAAGTCAATCAAGCTTAAAAGTGATGAGAGGAATGAACCATTATTAATTATAAAAATTAAATTTAAAAGAACAGCTTGAGAAGGAAAGAACTAAAAAACACATGTTTATAAAACTTTGTAGAAGATTAGTAGAAGGACAATCAAATTTTTCTATAGCTTCAATCTTTTATTTGTAAGATACACAGATAGCTGAGGTATTTTTAGATGTTTTTGATTAGTCTTTTCTATAATAAACCATTGTTTCATGGTTTTTAAAACATTGTTTATTCATCAGTATTTAATTTTATAAAAATGGTGGCTTCGGGCCAGAAAGATAACACAGCAATAGGGCATTTGCCTTGCAAGCAGCCGACCCAGTACCAACGGTGGTTCGAATCCTGGCCTCCCATAAGGTCCCCCATGCCTGTCAGGAGAAATTTCTGAGAGGAGACCCAGGAGTAACCCCTGATCATTGCGGGGTGAGGCCCAAAAACCAAAAAAAATTAGTGGCTATAATTTGTTTGTTTGGATTTTGGGGTTTGGGGGTCATGACCAGCAATGCTCAGGGCTTACTCCTGGATCTGCACTCAGTCAATACTCTTAGTGATACTTGAGAATTAAGTATCAGAGAGGTTAAGAGAGATTAAATTGTAATGTTTGGACTAATATAGAATTAAATTGAGCTAATATAGAATAGACTGGGTACATGGACATCAAGGACTGACTACACATTTATCTTACAAAACAGAGAATTACACCCAAAGCTACATATAAGCTAGGCATTTTAGGAGGGCTACAAGGAGTACAGTTATGGAAACCAATCAAAATCTCTTTGATTTTTTGTAAATATTAATATTCTCATATTTTTCCTCCTTGTCTGGAGTTTCCTTTCTGTTAACCCAATATCATTAAGCAATATGGATTATTCAAAACATAGAATATTCCAATAGCTTTTATGCCTCTATATAACTTAGTTAGCATTTTACCTCCCTCCTCAAAGCAGTAGTCTCTATCTAATTTTATAGTATCTCCCCAAATTGCCAGCCTTGACTGAGCAAGCCTGTAGAAACTTAAACTAGGTGCTAGAAAATGGAAATCCTACTCCAGCAATAATAAGCTAATTTCTCTACTATAAGATTTTATTTGGAGAGGGAGACAAGATTGACTGCTAGTCATTTTGCTTGCATGGAACCATCCCTCAATACCCCACAGTTATTACATGAATTCAAGTTAGAAGAACAAAGTACAGGGCCCGGAGAGATAGCACAGTGGCGTTTGCCTTGCAAGCAGCGGATCCAGGACCAAAGGTGGTTGGTTCGAATCCCGGTGTCCCATATGGTCCCCATGCCTGCCAGGAGCTATTTCTGAGCAGACAGCCAGGAGTAACCTCTGAGCACCGCCGGGTGTGACCCAAAAACCAAAAAAAAAAAAAAAAAGAACAAAGTACAACAAAATCTAAGTTCTATATAAACTGCATGTAAAATCTTCTGAAGTAATTATTATTTAGGAATTTTAACTTCAACAATTTTTAAACCAAATCAGACTTGCAATATCTCATTTAAATCCTACCAGTATTAGTAATTAAAATAATAAAAAAATAAAAATAAAGGTTATGATATAAAATTGTATGCATATCTATCCTGCTAAAGTCACAGTGAGATGATAAAATCTTCTCTTCCTTTAAACTAAAGTCCTACTAAATAATCATGGTAATGCAGCCAAGCAATCTGTGGAATATTTAATCATTCTCTGAGAACCTCCAACTACTGGCAAGAAATGTGTAGTCTTAAAGGAGCTGGAAATCTACTCAATTCCCTATGCTATTAAATTATTGCTTAATGAACAGTACAGCTATTACAGACCTTGCATCTATATCATTTCAGCACCCTGGAAACCACAGTCTAGAATAAACAATCTCACAGTATGATTCTAGAGTGATAGTGACAACTAAGAAGAGCAGCGATTTCTCTAAAGTCATTGCCAAACCCTATTTCCAAGAAGAATCCGTTTTACAATGTGTAAAATTATTACTGTCATTGTTTTAAATACTGATTTGATGTCTCAACTGTGTGTGGTGGTAGGAAAGGCAAGTGGATTTGGAGCAAGTAGTTAAATCTCTGTTCCACAGCATATGGCTCTTGATTTTGATGTGTAAGGCGAAAATTTTTATGTATTCCATATGTAACACATTTCAGCATCCCATGACTATAGAATATAATAATCATCCTTCTTCCTGAAATTATGACTTGGAAACTCCACTGGTATAATGAAGAGGAGGAAGTTTTTCATAGGAAAAAATGAAATATCCCTGCATATCCAGTGAAATGAGTAAAATATGTTTTTAAAGAAGAAACTAATAATGCTATGTACTGAAACAATGCCAAGTACTGAAAGGTATTTAAAATAGTTAACTCTTTACCCTTTATTGACGAGTATTCAACATAAAAAATTACTTTGTAAAAATGTTTGATTTTATTAAAAATCACTTGAATAAGAATACCAACTTTATTCAAAACAGCAAAATATTGAAGACTACCCTTACATCTATCAATAGTTGAATGGAAAAACCCATAAAAATATTAGAATTTTACCCAGTACTAATAAGGGAGTGAATTATTAATTGTCAAAAAAAAGGGCAAGGTATAAAAAATACAGTACAGTGTAAAATTTAAAAAAATAAAATATTTAATATAGTATCACTCACTTATATGCAATTTCAAGAAAAAAAATAATATATAGGGCCAGAATGACAAAATAAAGGTTTGGAAAATGATCTTGCATCCAGCTAACCTGGATTTAGCCTGGCATCTGGTATGGGCTCCTGAGCCTGCCAAGAGTGATCTCTGATTACTGGGCCTAAGAAGATCCACGTATATTCTTCCCCCAAAAGACAAAGTCCAATAATATAATGTGATCATTATCATATTCTAAAATTGGGGAGTCTAATTTTAATAAAGCATACTTTGTAGTGTATTAAATTTTTGGTAGTAGTTAAATATGATTTTAATTTCTCAAAACCTATGTACTATACACATATGCTGGGTAATATTTATGATAAACTTTAACTAAATGTAAAATTTTAAAACAGGGACAAGAGAGAGAAGATGCATAAAGTGCTTTATTGCATGTGGTTGATCCCTGGCACCACAGATAGTACCTGAGCACTTTCAAGAGTGATTCCTGAGCAGAGCTACAGAGTCAGGGTAAGGCCTAAATGGTGCTAGGTATGTACCTGCCCCCAATTAAAATAAATAATAAAAAACATGGTTCCAATTTTTCTAAAGATTTTAACAAAAGTTTGCAAGCATTCTCTCCCACACCATTCTGTTATATATTGCCATTCTGTTATTCTTTCAGCCAATTACTCTCCTAAGCTTACTGTTCAGTAGGTGACATGGCAGGTATCCATCCATAATTACCACTATTTTCCCAAATTTTAATCATTAAAAAAGAATACTGATTCCATACAAAATACATTTAATAACCCTTGGTAGGACTCTAGCTTGAGAAACATTGCTTCAAGAGATCTATTTAAAGAAGAATAAATAAGATTGATGTTTAGATCCATAAAAATAAAGCAACAGGCCTTTTACAACTCCATGAGTAATAGATAATAAGTGGTCTCTCTGCATCAACCCTAGAAAAGTCCAAGTTAAAAAGTTAGACATAATTCTGAATTGTAGAAACCGTCTTAAAATTTAGAATCTCAGGGAGAGCCTGCAAAGAAAAATGAAATCTGTTGCTCACCTAAAAAAGGCCAGACATTTTTATATATACTACATACATTGCCAAATAAAATACAATAAAATTCAATACTTTGCAACCAAAAATCAATAATGGCATTTTGAAAACATCTTAAGCCATTACAGAAGATATATATAGAACATGAAAGTCTCATATTAAGATTTAAATTCTGTAATGCATAAGCTCGCATATTTCCAGAAAGACTCACTGTGCATACTTTATTCTTATATTATAAATTACTTTACTTAAGATGAGTATTTACATAGTTTCTCAGAATACATTGGTTATACCATTTCATGTTCCAGCACTAATCCCACCACCAGTGTAAAACTGCCTCCATCATTCTCCCCAAATTCCCACTTATTCCCAAGCCTGAAATAAAATAAAATAATATATTTTATGTGCCTTGTTTACAGGTAATAGATAATAATCTTTTAAGTACAGCAAAAAGTAAGTGTGAAAATTATTGTATCTCACAATGATTTTATTTAAGTCATTGTCAGGCTATCTGTTGCTAGTTGATCTTTCTGTTATTTGTTTTATTTTGAAACTAATTTGTTTCTGAACAAATAGTTTTGATTCTGGGGCCTGAGCAGTGCACAAGAGATAAGGCATCTGCCTTTCCAGTGCTAGCCTGGGATGGAGCGTGGTTCGATCTCCGGGCATCCTATATGGTCCCGCAAGCCAGGAGGGAAAAAAATACTTTTATTTTTTACATTGACATCTAGATTAGTGTGTTTCTATATATTCCTATGAGATTTAGAGCTAATTTTATGGGGTTTGTGGGACATGGTTTCAGCTGCCAGACCTTCTGGAAGGATTAAGAAAGCAAAGAAAGAGAGCCTTTACTTATTCTGACAAAGTCCTGGTACAGGCATACCTGGAATTATGATCTGTAAGGCATCTCTGCAAAATTCAATATTAAGTGATCAAATGGTGATTTTGGTAGTGGGTGAAGCTGGCAAGGCTTCAACAGAGCAGGGACTTGGCCTGCCTTCTTTCCAAAATTACCCGTTTTCAGCAGCAAAGCTGGTTTATCTATGATTTTTCATGGCTCTGTTTACATTTCTTTTGAGAATAGATTAGGTCTATGCAGCTGGCCAAATATACACATGTCAACTGTTACTATGGGGCATGATTTTTTAGATATTGCATGTTTTTTCTTCAATAGACTATAACCTATCATGGGGATCCAGTCAAATCTGTATGTTGTGCAACACTAAATCTCCAGTTTCTCATATATGGGCTTTTTAATGTACATATTTAATAAACTATTACTCAATATATGAATAATAAAATTGTTGGGGTTTTTTGTTGTTGGCTAAAGTCTGAAGTTTCATAGACTGAAACCCAACTATAATCATATTTGCAATCAAGGTGTTTAAATAAAGATATTAATAAAAAAGAAACAAATTGAGTTTTCTGTGGTGTCAGAAGGCAGATTTCTAAAAACAACTTAATAAATAAAATTATAAAGTTATGAGAAGGACCTAAAATTGTTCCCCTGAATTTTTAGATAACATCTTCATCTAAAATAATGTTAGTTGACTCAAAATCTTTCTGTTGTACACATAGAACAAATCAATATGTTCAGAGTTTTCAGGTAATACTCCCAAACCTAAATAAACAAAAACATGATAGTAAACTACGGTTAAATTGAATTATTGGGTATGTGTTACCATCTAGGAAAATTAATGTTTTCCAGATAAACATAAATGCCAAAGCCAGAGTTACAAATATAACTGTGGCTGACATTTTTGTTCACCTGCTAGACAGATAACTAGCAATGGATAATTGTCTTTTGCAGAAAATGATTCATTTTTTACAAAACGTTAGAGTATTGAAAGACAAAATGAGTATCATTTCCTCTTAGATTTCTGTTCACAGAACTCTTGGTTGAGAAAGATCTCATTCATACCTAAGATACCGGAATCTGTGCATTTTAGGCTTGAAGGAAGAACAAAAATAGATCTGAAACTATACAACCATTTGATGGATTCAACATTTCCCCCAAATGGGCAAGCCTAGAAATTGCCTAATGATAAGTAAAGCAGCTTCATGATTAGTACTTTTTGTCATGTTTATTATTTTTTACAGAACATGCACTAGGTTCTATATAAAATAATTATATGCAAAAGAATTTTAATTAAAACAGCATTTAGAGAGCATAATTAAAGAAAATCCAATGGTTAAGCAGTAAAATATTTAAGACTCTTCCTGCATGATGTGGTCTCCTGAGCAGCAACAAGTAAGCACCACTAAGGATTGAAGAGTGATTTTCCTGAGCATCTCCAGGCCATATTTTGAAGTGCTACCATGAAGCCACTGACTTTGTAGGCTAAGTATCACTGGTGGTAGCCCTCAAATCCTCTTAGCACCACTTGGGAGGTCCCACCAAATAATATTTGTCTACAATCAAAATGTTTGCCAGACCTCTACGTTAAGGTTCTAGATGAATTCTAGAGCATGAACAAAAGAAATGTGCCTAATTGATTTCCAAAACAGAGTGCATGATATTGAAAAATATGCATCCTACACACATACACACACATATATATATACATATATATATACATATATATATCCTATAGCATGCAATTTACAATAGTTTCAATGAGATAGAACTATCTTTCCTACATGAAAAGAAAATCAAAACGTCATCTCAAATGAATACAATCTGGAAACAGAAGCTAATCCTTGACATGTTTTCTGCAACATAAAGTGAATAAGCTGTTTCCATATTTTATTGGCCTAGTAGTAACATTGGCCTAGTAGTAGCAAGTTCACTTCCTTTGCATCACAAACCTTCTTTGTTACTGGCCTCTCAGAGCTTCTAGATCTTTTTTATTTCTCTGTTTATCTTCATAACTTTTCTTTCTTAGTCTTTTTTGTTAGGTCCTTCTTATATTTGAATTCCTTAAATACCCATGCCTCAAGTATTTTCTTATACTATCCAACTCTCATATAGACCTGAAACAATCCTCTGGTTTTAAATACCAACAACCAAGGCTTGCTTTACTAAGTATCAAGTTATCCCTGTATGATAAACCAGATTCAATAAAATAAAACAGCTGTAAGTTACTGGAAAGCAAATGAAGTAAGACTATATTCCGCGAGAGGAGAAAATTAATGAAATGAGCTCCACATTCACTTTTTCATTCTCCTAGAGTATTTTCAAAAACTAAAATCTCCTACAGGATAATTGAGTAAAAAATGTCATGTGGAAATAGGCTTGTAATAAACAAGAATGAAGAGAGGAGGAAAGAGGAAGAAAGGAGAGGAGAGGAGAGGACAAGTGAGAGGAGGGGAGGAAAGGGTAGGGCAAGACAGGAGAAGAAAGAAGAGAGGAGAGAAGAAAGGCGAGGAGAAGAGAGGCAAGAAGGGGAGAGGAGAGAAGAGAGAGGAGGGGAAGGAAGGGGAGGGGAAGACAGAATAGAACAGGAGCGAAGTAGGGAGGGAGACAAAGGGAGAAAAACAAAAGAGAGGAGAGGAAAGGAGAGTAGAGGAAAGGGGAGGGAAGGAGAACAGAGGGGAGTGAAAGCGAGGGGAGGGGAAGGAAGGAGAGGGAAAAGGGAGGGGATGGAGGAAATGAGAAGAGGGAGGAAGGGAAGGGAGGGGAGGAGAGGAGACAGTTGCATTAAATAAAATATTTCTCTGCTCTTTGGATAAGAGCATAGATATGATCAACTCCTGAAAAGCTGATATTTAAAAAAGAGATTTTATCCTATGTCCCTGAAGAGATGCTCTGATTTGGGCCAAGACAAACTATTAGCAATTAATGCAGGTTTTCAATTATGACCAAAAATAAAAAGTCATGACACAACAATAACCACATGCTTAGAGTAAGAACCCTGTATTAGCAAAACGGATTCTCTCAACAGACATACTTCAAAGTACACAAAAATTCAGGAGGTTATTTTCAATGTCTGGATTACTGCACTTACCACAAAGCCAGTAATTTTTTTAAAATAAGAAAATGAAACCAGTCAGATAGTTCACAATAGATCATGTTCAATGTTGACACACAATTTAGAAAAGAACACCTAGAAACCAAAGAGATAGTATGGCAGGTAATGTTTGCCTTTCATGTGACTGACTCAGTTTGATCCCCAGCACCTCATGTTTCCACAGCTCCAGTAGGAGTGATATCTAAGGAGTAAAACCTGAGCATTTCTGGCTGTGGCTCAATAACTAAAAAAGAATGGAGAAAAATATTTAGAATAAAAAAGTCACTGAAAAAGATAATACCAATGAGAATATTTAAGATATGATCACATTATTAGCATTAGCAAATGAGACTTTTTAGAAAAATAGTAAGTTAAACACTATAGAGAAAGATAAACAGCAAATGTTTAAAATGGAATATTTAAGTGGTAATAACTATATGTTTTCTGAAGTAAGAACATACTAAGACAATTTAACAGATCAAATAGGGATTGCTGTATTATTTTTGTTTTGTTTTGTTTTTTTTTGGGGGGCCAGCCACATCCAGCTGCGCTCAGGGGGTTACTCCTGGCTATCTGCGAAGAAATAGCTTCTGGCAGGCATGGGGAGACATATCGGATGCTGGGATTCAAACCATTTTTGGTCCTGGGTCGGCTGCTTGCGAGGCAAACACCCTGCCACTGTGCTCTCTCTCTGGCCCCAGGATTGCTATATTACTTAACCTGAAGATCTACCAATAGAAAGTATTTAAATTGGGGCCGGAGAGATAGCATGGAGGTAAGGCCTTTGGCTTTCATGCAGAAGATCATCGGTTCGAATTCCGGCATCCCATATGGTCCCCTGTGCCTGCCAGGGCCGATTTCTGAGCATAGAGCCAGGAATCATTCCTGAGCGCTTCCGGGTGTGACCCAAACCCCTTGCTCCCCCCCAAAAGAAAGTGTTTAAATTGAAGCACAAATATAGATGAAAGCCAATAGAAAAACAAGAACAAGAAGATAGGACATGAGTTAAACTGACTAATATTCTCTAATTCTGATTAAAATATGTATATTAAAGAGTAACAGAAATCAACACTTTTGTTTAATTATATTTAGATATCTTTGTATGTATACATATATAGTAGGTTATATGTTTTGCTATAGCATTTTGCCATATATCTATAAATATTAAAATATTACAGCAAAATATAATCATCAAAATTTTAAGATTCATGAGCTAAATAAAAATAAAATTTTAAATACACATTTATAAAGATACATGTACCCATTGTTATTAGTAAAAATAAAAACACTAAGAATGTTTAATTTTATTAAAACCCTGAATGTACAAATATAATGAAAGACACATTTAAAGGTGACAAAACATGAGACAACCAAGAATTCCAGAATCATCAAAATTATCTTTCAATATATCACATACATGAAGGTCAATAACCAAAAATATTCATCCAAAATTGAGTATAGTTTAATAAAAAGTTTCACAAGGAAAGTATTCTGATGAGAATAAGAATATTATTTTTTTTCTAATGGATAAAGAAATCTAAACAAGACACCACTTCTATCAGTGATAATAGCCTATATAAAAAGCATCCAATATTAGTGGGAGTTTAATGAAAATGAATATTTATTGCTTTTAAAAATGTATATAATTAGCTAATTTTTACTATAGTGTTGTCTGATTTATGATCTTGGTACAATTATCTCAACATCACCACCATCAAATTTTACCTCATTTAGTTTTCAGTTTTTAACTCTAATGCCTAAAATTGTTAGCAATAAATATTAACTATTCATAACTAATACTTTCTTTTTGGTTCCTTGTATACCACTTATAAATGACATTATACCATGCTTGTCTTTATCCCATGGCATAATTCACTCAGAATATCAGTTTGTTCAAGTTGCAGCAAACTGTAATAGCTCATTCTTTTTAGAGCTGCATATTTTTCCTGCACATTTACATCATTATTTTTCATCCATTCATCTGTCAGATATTTGTGTTAAGCATATGTGGTTGTTGTACTGTGCTGCAATGAAAATAGGTATGTGAGGTGCCGGTGAGGTGGCACTAGAGGTAAGGTGTCTGCCTTGCAAGCACTAGCCAAGGAAGGACCGTGGTTCAATCTCCCGGCATCCCATATGGTCCCCCCAAGCCAGGGGAAATTTCTGAGCACTTAGCCAGGAGTTACCCTGGAGCATCAAACGGGTGTGGCCCGAAAAAAAAAAAGAAAAAAAAAGTAAATAGGTATGTAAAAATATCTTTTGATATTAGTATTTTTGTGAGTGTAGAGAATATGCCAAGATATTGAATTACTGTGTAGCAAAGATGATCTGTTTATTTGTTTGTTTTGAAAATTCTACAAACTTGTTAGTATAGAGACTGAACCAAGAAAACCAAGAAATATTCTCACCAGCAGTCAATGATGGCTACCATTTCACCACAACCAACCCACTCACAGTTGATGGGATTGTTATCTGTTTCAACCTCAATTAAAAAAATAAAACAACTGTATGGACATTTCTAAAAATTAATTTTGCCTTCTTAACTGTGGAATATAGGTCTAAAATATATATAAAACAAATACAACCCTTTAAAAACATGACCATACTTTTTTTTGGGGGGGGGGGGTCACACCTGACAGCGCTCAGGGGTTACTTCTGGCACTATCTCTCTGGCCCCATGAGCATACTTTTTATATGAGTGTTAAATTATGTACTAAGCAAGCCAAGAAGACCTAAACAAAGTGCTGATGATAGCAATAAGCTCCTGAAGTTATGGTTGACTAAGGGATAAACTTTTTTCTAATAATTGAAATTTAAGAATTTATTATCATTTATTTGCTATTATTTAAAATATTTTTTGTAGTTTGGGATCATACATCAATACTGTTCAGCTATCATATTTGATGGGGTAGGGGTATATATGGGATACTGAGCTTTGAACCAAGGTCAGCCAACGTAATGTATATTCTATACTTGCTATACTGTTGCTCCACCTTTTTTTAAATTAATATCTTTATTTAAACACCTTGATTACAAACATGATTGTGGTTGGATCTCAGTCATGTAAAGAACACCCCCTTCACCAGTGCAACATTCCCATCACCAATGTCCCAAATCTCCCTCCTCCCCACCCCACCTCCACCTGTACTCTAGACAGGCTTTCTATTTCTAAGGAACAAACTTAACAGTAACCACAGTCGATGAATTGTGTCTCAGAAATTTGTTTCATGAGGAAGTAGGGACTTTGGAAAGTTTCCATAAAGCAAAGGTCACTGAACATATTCATGAAAGAACAGAATATGTATAGAAGTTTAAGCATGAGCTTTTTAAAACAATGAACAAAGATATAACATTTGTAACTATATAGGCACTTAAAAGAATCTTAATATACACGAAGCAAAAACTATAGAATAAATTAAGATTAAATGAAAATCTTTATAAATAAATACATAAAGATACAATTCAACAATAATAACTAAAACATCACTCTGACTTGCTATAATGGCTAGGATAACTAAGCAAAAGATCAGTGCAGAAATAAAAATGTCAGCAATACTAAACTAATTTGCTCTAGTAGATGTCTACAGATTACATTCTCAGATATCAGCAGTGTATCTCAAGTGTATCCAAACTGCCCAGTATAGACTATATGTCAAGCTATAAAACAAATCTCAATATATTTAAGAGGACAGAAAATGATAGTCAACTTTCTGACTAAAATAAAATGTCTTTTAAAAGAAATAGTTAATAGCAGAGAGTTAAAAAAGTAGTAGTAGATAAGAATTAAACAGCAAGTTTACTAGGACAATCTAGAATCCTATGGCAATAATGAGATTGTTTTAAGTTTTTTATATACGGAGCAATCAAAATTTGTAAAGTTATACAGGGCACATTCTCTACCCAGCAGACTTGTCCACATCAGTACCAGAGACTTATATTCTGGACTTCTTTTCACTTCTGGAAAAGCTCATGTTTTCTCTTAAAAACACATCTCTTCATGTCTCAGCACATTTCTCATATTTCATAAGTAAATTTATTTAAATAAAACTATTTTATTTTACTAAAAAAATAATTAAACATCAATCTCCAAAATAATTAATGTATTCAAGGAATCACAAGGAACATTAAAATATATTTTCAAAAATATTAAAGGGAGTCACGTCAAAACAAATAGGATGAAGCAAAATTATACTTAGAAGAAATGTATAGCTGTTAATATGAACAGGAAGAAATTCTCAAACTATAAACTAACTTTTCACTATTTGACAATGTATTAGGAGTAAAAGACAAAATAGCAAACACTGGAAAAAATATATTATAGCAGAATTGCTGATATGTAAAAACACTAGAAAATTTTAATAGTACAAAAGTGTATTCTTTGACAAGATCAAATACATTTGCAAAATTATAGCTATAATGATTATTATTAGCTATATATGAAATATAAGATATATAATATATATTAGCTATATAATATTAGCTATATATGAAAAAAATAATGCTCAAATCATTGAAATAAAAAATGAGAACTTATTGTAGAAATCAAAATAAAAGGAGTACTATTAAACTATTGTGTGAAAATAAAAATAAAAATATAATGCAGATAAAATGGAAAAATTTCTAGAAAGACACTAACTGCCAAAACCGGCTCAAAAAGATCTAAACCATCTGGGTAGATATATAATAAATGAACAGATTGTATTAGTAATGAAAAACCACACACACAAAAAAGGCAGGTCCATCTGGCTTCAGCACTTAATTCCACAAAACATTTAAAGGAAAACTATTACCAACTCTTACAAACCCTAGTGAAAAATAGGAAAGAACATTTTTCATTTCATTCTATGAGATAAGCATTGTAACTCATACCAAAATAGATAAAGATGATTTTTTAAAGCTACAAAAGAATATGTCTTGAATGTAGATGGAAATATACTTCACAAAATATTGGCAAATTAGATCCAGCAAAATATGAAAATAATGAAACATGACAACCAAGTGGGAATTATCTCAAAGAAGCATGCTTAGTTTTGTAAGCTAAACTCAATCAATGTATCATGACATAAATAGAGAATAAAATATTGTTTCAATAAAATAACTATAAAAGGCTCACTTGGTAATGTCTAATACTCTTTGCAATTATAAAGAAAAGTCAGGATTAAAGAGACAGAGCAATGAGCAAGGCATTTATTTATCTTGCATGCAACTAACCCAACAATAATACACAAATATTTAATGCCCAAACTCCCAGATGTGATCCCTGAGCACAAAACCAGGAACAAGACCTGAGTACAGACACATACGAGAAAATAATGGAAAGAAAACAGGGCTGGGGGCCCGGAGAGATAGCACAGCGGCGTTTGCCTTGCAAGCAGCTGATCCAGGACCAAAGGTGGTTGGTTCGAATCCCGGTGTCCCATATGGTCCCCCGTGCCTGCCAGGAGCTATTTCTGAGCAGACAGCCAGGAGTAACCCCTGAGCACCGCCGGGTGTGGCCCCAAACCAAAAAAAAAAACAAAAAAAAAAACAGGGCTGGAAAAAACAGAGATTAAGGTAAGGACTTTAAAATATGCTGACTTTGGTTCAAATTCTTAGAACTACATATCATCCCCCAAAGCACCTAAGGGTAATTCTTAAACATTGACCCAGTAATAACCTTTGAGCAATACTAGGTATGTTCAAACGCCCCCTGTATATATACATTTTTACAATTTTTTGTTTTGTTTTACTTTGGGGCCATGCTCGTTGACGCTCAAGGGTTTACTCCTGGCTATGCACTCAGAAATTGCTGCTGCTTGGGGGACCATATGGGACGCTGGGGGATCAAACCTAGGTTTGTCCTAGGCTAGCGCACGCAAGGCAGAGACACATTACTGCTTGCACCACTGCTCCGACTCCTATAAATTTTTCTTTAGAAAAAAATTTTAATTTTTAAAAACTACTTAAACACTTTGGTTTGCATGGTTTTTCATAATATAATTGTTGTTTTTTCTTTTTTTTCAGTCATATAGTGTAGAACAACCTTCACTGAAGTGGTATCATGGCTTATCAATTTATCTCTTTTCACACTCAGTACTTATCCAGATTGATCATTTCCAACTCTAATAGTCAGAGTGGTCCTTTCTTTCCTCTCCTTAGCTATTTGTGGCAAGCTTGCTACTATGGACTGGTCTTCCTGGACTTCATCTCTATTGACTCTGGATGATAAAAACTAATTAAAAATAGACTTTTAAAATATTTGAAAATAGGGAAATATAGATAATCTAGTTGTTAGGGAACATGTGTGGCATGCACCAGGCCTTAATTTGTTTCCTGGTACTGCATGGTATCCCACCATCTAACATCACTGATTATAGCCTTCAAAGCATCCAAGTGCCACAGGAATAACCCTGGTGGTCCCCACACCCTCAGATTTGAGGCAGCACTGCATACTCAGGCTCTTACATGGCTTTCCTAAAAACTTTTGCTTAGCTGAAATTTTTGGGAATGCTCGCAGAGCACTTCTTTAAAATTCTTATAACCACAAAAAGCCTGTAAGACATGTTGGTAATAAATAAGGAATCTTTAAATGAGTTAAAATACTTAGTTAATTCACTAACGGATATTAAAACCTAATATTTAAAAAAAATAATAGCACCCACTGGTGTGGAAAGAATATACAGCAAGAAATGTGCTTTCTCTGCTGACTGGGTCTGAATTCTTGGATCCATATGCCCTCCACCCCCAGCATCACCAGGAGTGTTTTCTAAATATATATGCCCCAAAACAAACAAAAATGATCATATGCCATAGTTACTTATTCAACATATTCCCTATCAGATTTCGCTCTGACTTTGCAATCATAATCATCAAAAAATTCATAATCATATTGTAAATTTTATTAAGTTGTAAAGGAGCCAAGAAGACTTTATTTGTGGGTTTTTTGGTTTTTTGTTTTGTTTTGGGGCCACACCCGTTGATGCTCAGGGGTTACTCTTGGCTATGTGCTCAGAAGTCTCTCCTGACTTGGGAGCCATATGGGATGCGGGGGGATCTAACCATGGTCTGTCCTAGGCTATCACTTGCAAGGCAGACTCCTTACCTCTAGCACCACCACTCGAGCTCCAAGGAGCCAAGAAGACTTTTTAAATATTACAAAAAAAAAAAAAAAAATTGGAGAGAACTCAGACTTTGAAAATTCAAATCCAAAATGATAGTCATCAAAGCAATGTGATACTGACATGAAGAAAGGTATCTATAAAGAGAGAATTAACAAAACAGAAAATAATCAATAGTCGCCTAGCAGCTGCTCCGCCTCGGCCTAGGGGCGGGGCTGCATGGAACGTGTCCGAAATGCAGAGGAGTGAAGTGGACTCCACTGTAGGAGAAATGGCAGCACCTTCATCATCATCCTCGGCAGGAGGTGTCAGTGGAAGCTCTATCACAGGCTCAGGCTTCAGCGTCTCGGACCTCGCATCACCTCGGAAGGCACTGTTCACCTACCCCAAAGGAGCCGGAGAGATGCTGGCAGATGGTTCTGAGCGATTCTTCTGTTAGTCCGTATTCAGCTATCAAGTAGCGTCAACACTTAAACAAGTGAAGCACGATCAGCAAGTTGCTCAGATGGAAAAACTCGCCGGTTTGGTGGAAGAGCTAGAGGCTGATGAGTGGCGGTTCAAGCACATGGAGCAGCTGCTGGGCTTCACACCATCCTCGGGCTGAGTCTGGGGTTGGTGGAAGCCACTCAGAGAAGGTCCTGGTTGCAACCCCCTGCTCAACTCCCCCAACCCCACTCCAGTCCTACCCCATCCCACCCCCACAGCTCAGAGTCACCATTCCATTGCTCACTGTGCACTCACTTCCGTTTGTTTCTTTGTACCTGTCCACATGCAACAAATATTTAAATGCTTGGGGAGATTCTGTTTATTTTACTAAGTCCTAAGGCTAGAGCAAGCCCATTTACAGCAACTACAGCAGTGTCTGAGGCCATGAATTCACTTCCTAAGCCTGTGAAAAATAAAAAAAATAAAGAAGCAGGGCTGGTACTATAGCTATAGCACAGCAGGAAGGGTGTTTGCCTCACGCAAAGCCAACCTGGGTTTGATTCCTGATATCCCATATGGGATATCATATGTGATTTCTGAGCACAAAGCCAGGAGTAACCCCTGAGCACTACCGGGTGTAGCACCCCCCCAAAAAAAAATAAAGCATCGGAATCCGATGAAGACCATCAGAAACTAAGAGGTTGGCTTTCAGAGCTATTTCTAAACTAGATGCATGCGAAAAATAACCCAAACTGAGAGATCTCTCTCTTTTGTCATTCATGTTGTGTCTAGGATTCATTCACCACACAAGGCTTAGGTCAGGATCCAGGCAGGAAAATACAGCAGTTTTGACCAAAAATATCTGCAGATGAATATGTTTTATACCCCCATCTGTCCAAATGAGAAAATGCTTGTATGTTTGGGGATTGTGGAGAGGGAGGTTTGCCTCTGTTTTTCACTGAACATTTAATGCAGTAGAATCTTAACTTTTTCTAATCTCTTCAAGGCACGTCAGATTCTAGCAGAAGGAGTCTTTTTTTGAGTGTTGAAAATAAAGTAGTGAGGGGCCGGGAAGGTGGCGCTAAAGGTAAGGTGTCTGCCTTACGAGCGCTAGCCAAGGAACGGACCGCGGTTCGATCCCCCGGCATCCCATATGGTCCCCCCAAGCCAGGGGCAATTTCTGAGCACATAGCCAGGAGTAACCCCTGAGCGTCAAACGGGTGTGGCCCAAAAACCAAAAAAAAAAAAAAAAAAAAAAGAAAATAAAGTAGTGGGCAAAATCCTTTGGAAAAAAAAAAGGAAATAATCAATAGATACGTGGCAAATGATTAAAAACCCCTCATAAAAAAGGAAAAAGTCAAATCTCTTCATAATAGTCAATATATTTGGAAGCTATCCAAATAACTAACAAGTGAAAAATGGGCTAAATAAAATGGGTGGTGTTTATACTAACGTATATTATAAAGTCTTTAAATTAAGGGCATGATCATAGAAATGCTATATAAGAGAACTTTGAAAGCATTTTACATATGAGAGAATTCCATCATAAGAGACCACCTATTATATAAGTTCATTTATATTCAGTATTTAGGATAGAAAACACTATAGAAAAAAAAAGAATGTGGGAGGCTTAAGAAGAAATTTCTCTGCCCTGAAACATTCAAAACATGCACTTCAGACTGCTAAGCTATCTCTTTAATCCAGAGAATGTTTTGCTTTGTTTGTTTGTTTATGTACCACACAGCAGCAGTGATCACAGAATCATATGGGATGCCAGGGACCAAGCCAGGGTTGGTCATGTACAAGTAAATGCTGTGCTATAGCTCTGGTCCCAAAAGAAAGATTTTTATAGAGAAGCCACACAAGACAAAGAAAGAATTTGATTATTAGAGCTTAAGTGGTTGACTTATTTGGGAAAGTCTAGTTGGCTCTTTAAGTCAAAGAATGAGAAAATGTAACCAATAACCAATAAAATTAATCAAATAACCAAATATTGTATATTGATGAACTTTCCTTCCTAGCTCCTATTCATTATATAAACTATGGTAGCCTTCAAAGTTTATTTTTCCCCTGGGAAGTAAACTTTTCTCCAATTTTACATTTTTCAGAGGACACAGAGAGAAACAAAGGTAAAGCCATTCAGCACATCATCTTGCTATATTCACGTGTCCACAGAAAATGGTTCAGAAGTAAGGATATAATTGTATTCAGTCCAATGAAGAGTCTTTGCAGCATGCGCATGTGTGTATGTGTTTGTGTATGTTCAACATACTGTTTAACTTGTGTGTCTGTGTAGAGGGTGAAGTTGTAATAAGGACAAAAGTTGCTTTCAGTCATCATGTCATAAGGTGAATCTTGTGTCAAATATAAAGGTTTGAGAAAGAAAAAGAAGCTCAGTTATTTCAGCCAGTTTTGTTCTGAATTTAGCTATTCCTGTGGCCAGTAAAACCAGTAATATTCCTGGACTTTTAGCTACAAATGACGGTGGTGGCTCTGATGTTTATGTACCTTCATAGGAATTTTTAAATCTCACTGGTAATGAGTATATTTAATTCCTTGAATGAGAAAATTTAACAACCAATAATCAATAAAATTCCTAAGTGAAGACCTAGGAGAAATCCTTGAACATCCATGGATGTGACCCCAAACCAGCAACAACAAAATTCAATTATATGGGCCCGGAGTTGTGGCACAAGCTGTAGGGCATTTGCCTGGCATGCGCTAACCTAGGACAGACAGCCATTTGATCCCAGAACGTCCCATATGGTCCCCTAAGCCAGGAGATATTTCTGAACAAATAGCCAGGAGTTACCCTTGAGAGTCACCAGATGTGACCCAAAAAAGAAAAAAAAAAAGCAATTATATGGAGTTACTGTCAATAGATTATGTTCAGTTATTGGATTAGTTGATTACTTAGCTGAGGAAATTTTATTTCTTAAGGCAAGTTGGTGGCCAGCATCATATAAAGTTCTCCAGCCACATTAGAATCTTCAATGAGGCAGGTAATTAGACAGTAATATTAGGCACAATGAGATTTTGCTCTCATTCTAACACTGTTTTCTCCTTCTTAGACTACAAATAAAAAGTTTTGACATATACGTATGAATTTTTGACACTGCCACATATGTGTTTCCTATAAAAGTATGACAAAATAGTACCACTTATTCTAGCTTCAGAGTTATTGAAGTTGCTGCCTATTATATACACTTAAGTTTATTTAAAAGCAGAATAATAAAAAAAAATCTTTTGTTTCATCCTTTACATTTGCAAGTTTTTGGAAACTTCCAGAATGAAAGCTGGCTGTCATATTACTCTTAGGGCATAATTGGAAACTTCCTTTTTTCCTCATATCATCTACTTTTATTGGCCAGGATTCTTGTCAGGTATTCAAGGTTCTCTAAATGATAACCAGAAAGGCATGGAATATACCAAATTAGAAAAATCTGACCAAGAAGCATACCTATTTTAATGTATCATTTATAATAATATTTTAAGAATAGTTAATGTTTTCATACTCATGAAGAATGAAACTAGATACATACCTATTTTGAATGCATATATCTGAAACAGAAAAGGGTGTGCATGAGACATGAATCAGCCTCACAAATCTAAACAAGGGATGTCTAAATCCTAGAGTCTGATCTTTGTGTTTTATAGAGTGGATAGAACAGCAACATATCGCCAAATAAAAGCTTTTGGTAAATGCAGGCCCACTTAGAGTGCAAATTAGAATCTGTCCTATAACTACACGATTTATGTTAAATTATATAGAACTTTCCCCTCATTGTATGGTAAGCTGGCAGCTAGAAAAGATCTCCCTCCTTTTGAAAATGCAGTTAAATATGCTAGACCTTAAGTATCTATGCTTTGGGACAAGCATCACAATAGCCCACACACTGGCTGGGACCATCTTATGGCCCTAACACCCTGTGTATACAAAGGCAGCTTATTCATTTTCTCTGGTTCCCATAAAATCAGACTTGAGATTTGCGGGTGATGAAAGTTTGACAAATTGCCTTTGGTGAGTCCCACACTTCTATGATCAGTGCTTCCCTTGTGCTAACTTATTTTGAGTCTGTCTTTTATTTCAACCATGATAAATTTTTCATAATATTTTACATATGAAGAAAAACAGAAATATTAATTAATATCACCAACTTAAATCATTAACTATTCTTTTCTAAATAAGATGGACACAAAATAAGAGTATTTCATTTACACTTACCTTTTGACCTAATAGTAAGTATAATATTACTCTATCCTTAAAAATAAATTAATTATAATGGAATCATTGACTAGAGTCTTATATAATCCAAGGCAGATGATGTGCTTAGCCTCATAAAGCAGAATGTTCACTTACCAGTTCAAATCTTTCATTTGCAGACAATATTTTAAGTGGGTATGAAGAAGGTGGTATAGAACATTAGGCATCACAGAGTTACTATAATACAGATCTTTATAGTTGTATCTTGCTAAATTTCCATTAAAACATTAATAATTCAAAGAAGGCATATTTTTGCTTTTTCTCCTTCATAATATTATCTGCTTACTGTACCCATTACTCCTCCATCCATTAGATAATAGAAATCCCAAGAAATACTCAAAATTCTCATTTATTTTAAAGTATCATTTTTTGGGGGGGTCACACCCGGCACTGCTCAGGAGTTACTCCTGACTCTATGCTCAGAAATCACTTCTGGCAGACTCAGGGGACCATTTGGGATGCCGAGATTTGAACCATTGACCTTCTGTATGAAAGGCAAATGCCTTACTTCCATGCTATCTCTCCGGCCCCTTAAAATATCATTTTTTACATTTACTTGTACATATACAGTGAGCTACTATATATTTACCTATATCACTAGACACAATCCTTATCATATCCCCTGGAGGTCACTTAAATTCATTTTTAAAAGAACATAAATATAACTTAATGATTTATTCACATACAGAGAAAATTCAGAGACCACTTTCTTAAGTTTTATTTTTCTTCACTGAAGGTTCAGAGTCACTCTCAAATTTCTAAGCAAGCTTAGGGACACAGCTAAGCAAATGACTAGGCACAATGGTGAAGCAAACATTTGACATAAAACAAAAACATTTGACATAGTCATCCCTATTTAATGTGCTTACAAACCGAGGACGAATTTTTTTAACTAAAATTTAAAATAGCGAAATGAAGACTATATAGCAATTCAGATAATGAATGTTTTAGGATGTAAAATGATGGGGAAAGAACTCTGAGGTAGGAGATGGAATTCAATCAAGTCTTCGCTTAATTACTCAACACCCTTGGTGGTCACATTCTCTCCAGGGCTCACTGCACTTGCATGAAACAGGAGAGCCTTGCCTAATCACTGAAGTTCTCCTCAGTTCTAAAACCTACTGTTTGGGGGGTGAACAAACTTCATGTTCTGCATGTGACCCCTGCTGACTCGTGCAGAGAAAAGATTTGAATTAAAATCAGCCAGAAGGAGAAGAGGCTTAGAAGCGTGTTGAGATTCGCGATGCAACTGAAATTTCAACTTTAACATCCTCAATGCGGTACTTCTCTGAGTTACAAGGCCCTCTCCTGAAGTCAATGAACTGCAGATACTAATTCTGAGAGCTCTTGGCCCAAAGAGCACTTATGTTCTGAATAAATTCCCTCATCACCGCTTGCTGATAGTACAGTACTTATTTCCATGGTATTCAGTTCTCTGTGAGCGCATGTAAACACAAACCTAAACTGAAAGGATTAGGACAGGTTTAGTTTTTATTTTCTTTGTGAAGTTGCTATTGAATTCATCTTTCTTATCCTCCCTGGATCTAATCTAGGTAGGAGTTTTTGGCTCATTGGTACTAAATGTTTTGTTTGTTTTGCTTTTTCTTCCCCCCCCCCCTTTTTTTTTTAGCTTAAACTCATTGTTTAAAGAAAAGGAAAGATGTGCTTTTCATTTGTTTATTGCAAAGCTGAGAACAAAGAGAAACAAAGAGTATATCTGGAATAGCCAAACAAAAATTATGGTCTATTTCTTTAGAAAATAGTTCTCAAATGTATTTCAACTATTGGCCTCATTTCAGTAAAAAAGGATAAAGTTACTTAGCTGTGGATGAGAAAATCAGGCCACTGTAGCTAGCAATCTTGGTATTTTCACAGGTCCTAGGACAAGGTCTAGGATAGAGTCTTTATGGTTCTAGAGGTTCTGTTCCATTATTGTTGGTGTGTTCAGTCTTCTGTATCATGTGCTCCATGATTTTGCTTGGTCCCTAAGCTGAAGTCTAGTAAATTATGGTTCCAAAGGTTCTGCTCAGTCTCTGTTGTCAAAATTGGGTCTCTGTACTAAGAAATTTTGATTTTTTTAAGAGTCCTGGGCTACAGCATTGGGTAGGATTTTCCAGATTGGTCTCAAGGTAAGTTCTTCCCAGTCACAGTTGTCAAAGTCAGTTTTCTGTAGTTAGTGCTCTATTTTTTCATAGTTTAAAGGACGATACATCTTCTGATTTCCACTTAATGTTAGGTGATGTGATAAGGACCTCCTGGTATTAGGTCAAGTTGTCATTTCCTCGCTGTCCTCGTCATGTTAACACTGGCACAAGTAAATCTCCCAAAGGAGCTTCATTCCTGGTGGTGTTGCAGAGAGCTGTTTCAGTTCTACGTCTGGGATCTGGGGTTTGAGAATGAACTAACACTGTCCAATCTTGTGGAGACTGAGTTGTACCCACATGACATATGTCCAGGATGAGAGGCACCCTTCTGTAAAAAGTGTGAGTTCTTATCCTTAGAAGATAAGATCTTGTTTCTGTGTCTATGATTTCTCCTTATTTACTGTGCCTATACAAAAATGTATGGTGTCTTTTTGTATTGCTGGTGCTATTCTGGGTAAGGGTGACAGGCTACACACAAAGTATCTGTGGTCTGGTCTGAGCTTTTATTCCAGGCAAGACATTTTCTTGTTTTTTGTACCAAGCAGCACCAAAACTGGTGAGGATAGAGAAAATATGTATATATAAAGAATAGAACAAATAGAAAAAACTAAGATTAAAAAAATAATTTTGAAAAAAAGGTATTTGAAGAAAACAAGTGATGGAGGGGCTACCTGTATGTTTAGGAATACACATCGTAAGATGCATTATTATAAAGGTATTAAGCTTACATAGGCAATAGAGGTCTCCCAATTAGGTCTGATTTTCTCATCCACAACTGACAGGAAACTTTCCTGACACCACAAACAAACAAACAAAAAAACCCTGGGATATGGCAATGAGTATGTATGGAACCAGGGGGTATTCCCATGACAGTATGCTTCAAGAGTGGAGAAACCCTGAATCTCCTAGGCCACGGGAATTTCCATCATCCCCCAATACTTACTATGCCTATGCAAAAAAAAAGTGGGGGAACACCAAACCCTGCCACTCCAACATTCCTTTTTCTTGTTTACTTTGTTTTTGATATTATTTTCCTTCTCTTTTTTGTTCCACTTTTTTCTTTCTTTTTCACTCTTGTGGATATTATTTGGTGATTTTTTTTTGACTGGGTGCATTTTTTTGATAGTTGATACCAAATTTTTCTTCTCTTTTCCTTAACCTTTTTTTTTATCTCCAACAGAATCGCATAACTTGAATCATTCAGCCTCATAAATTGAGGGGAGGAAATGATGATACCAGGACCAGTCATATGAACATGTAGTGAAAATAAAAAATGATCAGACTGAAACACAAAACCCAAAGTCAATGACAACAGAATAGATACCCAATCTACAACAAGCTGTAAAGTGGAGACCAGTTATACTAGTATTCTGGGGGGTAAAGGAGGAAGATAAGAGAGACATGCTGGGAACAGGAGTGGAGGGAGGACAACATTGGTGGTGGAATGCTCTTCATTTATTTTCACCATGTACTGTAAATAATTCTGTGTAATGCCCTTCAGTCACAATAAAATTTAAAAAAACAGTGACTTAACATCCCTGAAAATCATCTTTCATTAAGCAAACAAACAAGTATTGTCCCCCAGGTACACTCTAGACTACTATATGCCCCCTTGGGTCATTTCCGCATCATACCACTCTTGGAGAGGTGGCCATGTTGCCACTGGGAAAAGACAGCTTTAGACCAAGAGGTATAAAACATTTATTTGTTTATTTGTTACTTTTTTGGGGGGAGAGCTTATATAGTGCTCAGCACTTCCTCCTGGCTGTGCACTCAGGAATTACTCCTTGAATGCTGGGAAGCCATATGGGATGCAGTGTATTGAACCCAGGTAGGCCTTCTGCAAGGCAGATGTCTTACCAATTGTACTACCACACAAAAATATTTGAAAGAACACATTTACTCAGAGTTGTGTATATTAGACCATGATACAATAGGTCTATGTAGACAATCAAAAGCTTCAACTATCCCTGTTGACTATGGCACATTAGTTTACTAGATCTGTTCTTAAATTATTTGATTTGTCCTTGCAGGTAAAAAGCAACCAGTAAGAAAAAGATTAGATATAACCTTTCTCTACTAACAGTCTGCATTGACAAATGTTTTTACTTGTATTTTCTTAAAACACAAGTAGGTAACTAGATACTGATCTAAAACAAGTATCAGCTGGTTTCTCTAAGTCTCAGTAAATGTAGCTGTCAAGTTATGAAAGGTTGGTTCTCTGTTAGATTACAATAATTCCAAAAAGCCTAGTTCTAACCCTGTATACATTCCAGAGAACATTTGTAAAAATAAAAATTTAGTTCCTGTGAAAATAAAATTTTGATTTCTTTGTATCTCTTTTATTTGCATTTAGCTCTTTTTCTTCTTGGATAAGAAAAATATTTAGAATAAACCTTTAAAGAGATGCAGTATCTTTTCTCATGTAATGCATAATATAAACCAAATATTTAAAAAATGTTTCACTTATATTGTGTCCTGGGACATTTGTTTTATCTCTTTGAGTTTTATTTTCTTCTTCTAGTAAGTAAGAAAGTATCATTTACCTGATAGGGTTATTTTTTGAATTCAAGAGAGTCTAAGCTTATTGAATATAGATTATCTTTCAGGAACACAATAAATGTTCATGGATCATCTATCTCATTTACCTTTATATTACCCTTCTAAGTGTGTACTATTGTCACTTACCCAGTTTATTAATGTAATTGGGAGAAACAGAAGCCAAAGAAATTTCTTATAGAAGTGTTCAACAGCATTGCACTCACTTCTCTCCAGTCTCTTTCCAGTCTCTCCAGCACCTTTTGTTCTGTTATTTAAGAATTCAGTAGAAGATTAAGCAAGTCTAAAACAATGAAATATATTAATTTTCACAAAGATAAGATATTTATTCCAACCTACAGAAACAAATATTTAACTGCATTTCCAATATCAGGCCTGACTATAATTACTTCTCTAGCAAAAATCAGAATTTTTGTAGTTACATGATCAGTGGAACAAATTGGAGTCAGCAAAACAGATTAAGTTAATTCATCTAACGTTTTAGTAAAATATGCTTTGTCATTTATTCAGCAGTTTAAAATATAAATATGGTATCATCATTATAACATATAATACTAAGTACTTTTCATATCCCTAAATTACATTTCTTATAATTTAAATACCTATAGCAAAAATTTCTAATACGTTATACATGCTTTTACTATAAATTAAAATATCATTATTAATAATAGTTTAGCCTCATTGGAGGGTGGAGATTCTTACAGACTCCAGACCATATGGCATGGCTGGGATCAAACCTGGGTCAGCTATGTACAAGGCAAACAATCTACTTGCTGTCTGATTGCCCCAACCTCCAATAGGTTAACCTCTTGATACATAAAGTAAATATCTGTGTTGAACTACATTTTAAACAAAATTTGTTCCTTTTTTTTAAGTTTAGGTACTGTGATCTTTTGTTTCTTTCTCCTTAATTATGTTAAACTCCCACCTCTCAATTCCTTTTAATGAACCTTAAAGTGAAAAAAGTTAATAAACAACTTGTTAGAATCTTATGTCTAATGTAAGAGTAAATAGGTAAAGAGCATTAGCCTAAAGAATTGTTTTTCCAAGTCCATTGCATAAGTGGATTCAGGCAGCTAGGGCTGTCACAAGGTAATTTAGCTCTTTTCAAAGGTATTCCCAGAGTTCTAGACAGTTAAGATGGCCAGAAGAGTGACTGCAAGATAAAAGGAGATTTGCCATATTTGTCTTTGACTATTAAAGTACTCAAAAGAGGTGATCATTTTGCAGCCACTCCATTTACCTGTCTCTACAAGCTAAATGCTCTATTGCAATTATCGTTCAAAACCAGCCCTACATAAAAACAAGTCTTACTTCAAATGACATTGACGAGGTGAAATTCTCATTTCTGTGATGCACTTTTTAAGTGGCAATAATTTTTCTAAGGATAATTGATGATATGAATCTATCAAACTTTCAGTGTATTGATACTATCTTTAAAAAGTGGTTTTTAGTAGCAGGAAGCTCTTCTCTTAAAAGTAAAATTGGAAATACACTAAGGATGACTAGACTGTAACAGACTAGTTAGTTAGTTAAAATAAAAAGTCGCCAAAGTCTAATTGTCTTTGGACAGAAGATGACAAGCATTGAACTGGAACTTTGTTGTAGAATAAGGTAGAGTTTCAATTGATAAGAATTTATCAAATTAAAAGAATTACAGAAGATACTGTGAGTTCTTAAATGTATACTAGATTATAGGTCTATGCTATTATTACAGGTCTGACCAAGTCTGATCCTGGCATTAAGGTTTTCAACTACTATTGCTCTCCCAATACTGAATACAACTAGTATTGCTCTTCCAATATTGAATTCTATGATATTTTAAACCTATAATAAATTTTTACTGGATTGTTATGAAAAAATATGTGCTATTTATATTTAATCAAAATACCATTCCTCATTAACCCTTTTTTGAGAAAAAGTGAAAATTTTCTATATAGATTAATTATTCTTAAAATTATTTTGTGATGGACAAAGAAATATTATAGTGGATAGTGCAATTGCCTTACATCTGAGCCACAAGTACAATCTATATTATTCCTTGGAAAATGCCTGAAGTGATCACTGAGCATAAAGCTCAGAATAAGATCTAAGCCTCCATTGTTTTGCCCTAAATAAAAAAAATGTATATAAATATATTTATTATTTTTCTTGTTAGCTCTCAGTATCATATTTAGTCCATGATACCTGCTTACTTCTCTTCCTTCAAGGGTGAGGGTGAGTTATTTGGACATACATTCCTATCAATGACATTTTAGTATTCAAGTTATTAAGAACCACCTAGAATTAATCACTCTATTTTTTACATATCCTCAAAAAACAGCAATAGGAAAATCATAAAAGAGGTCACTGAATGTATTCTGAATTATTGATTTTTTTAATGGATAAATTCCCTGTAAAGTTTCAAAGGGTATATATACCAAGAACAGAAGCCTGAAAATGTTGCTAGCTATACAGTCATGGAAATGTGTAGTATATATTTTACTTATAAAAGTTTTAGAAAAAATTCCACCTCAGATTAAAGTGTTCACATACTGGAGATATTTTCTGTAAAGATAGACAAGTATAATGAGATATTTTCTGTAAAGACAGACAAGTATAATGATGATTTTGTAATGACAATATGCATGAAACTGGGACACTTAGCACTGTCTCTCTGTGTGAAATTAGACTATTTGACTAAGTGTGATGTGCTGATGAACTAGCAATATTAATTACAACATTTGATACAAAATGTATTTACTCGTATTTCTGTTGATTCAGAATTGAACTGCATCCAATTGTCTGAGCATCTAATGGGTACCAAGCTTGTGTTAGAAAATGAAAAATCACAAACATAAATGTATTTTCTCCACTTACCATGAGCTCTAACTTAAATATATTTAGATAGCATCAATTATTTTTCTACTTATAACTTAGAAAAAGAGTTACAAAAACATACAAGAGGAAGACAGACATTTTGCCTTGTGAAGTTCCAAAGTGGGCTTTGTTATCTGTGCTGGCATTTATTTATTTAATTACTTATATTATATATCTATTTTACTGTACTAATGTGTATACACTAATATTTCAATAGGCTATGAATTAATGTGATAAATGTAATGAGATTTTAAGACAAGCAATGTAGCCTGGAAACCAGACAGTAATTACAATTACCTGCTTACAAATTTATAAAATTAGAAAGTATGAAACTGGGGCCGGCGAGGTGGCGCTAGAGGTAAGGTGTCTGCCTTGCAAGCGCTAGCCAAGGAAAGGACCACGGTTCAATCCCCCGGCGTCCCATATGGTCCCCCCATGCCAGGGGCAATTTCTGAGCGTGTAGCCAGGAGTAACCCCTGAGTATCTAACGGGTGTGGCCAGAAAAACTAAAAAAAAAAAAAATATGAAACTGAACCTATAATGGTAGAGATCTACAGAACACAACAGAGCAAATATTTCAAGTGTAAGTATCTGTCTGGTAGCATGCAAAAGCAAAGATTGAAACTCAGAAATCTTGGTGACAAGCAACCTTAGTTGTAATAAAAAAAAACGAAGATGTGATTGAAACAACTACCAAAAGAACCAAGATGAGTTAAATACTCCTAAGTGGAAAGCCACATACTTGATCAGTTATTAGGAACAAGAAAAATAGACCTTTAAAATATAAATTATATGGACTTGAACATATAACAGGACTAATAATAATAATGTAAAATGACACCTAGCTATTAACCCCCCAAAAAAGGCATTTCCTATTCTTCCTCTTTCCTTTAAATATCTCCCTTTGATATGTAAAAGCCCACCTAGATCACTCAAACTGCCCCCACCTGGTGACTGGGTATTGGTTTAATGAAGACAAGTTAGTTTGGGGCTTGGCACATTCAAAAGACTACAGGGCAAAAAAGCAGGCTGACTCCATCACTCTTTCCTTGCTGGCTTAGTTTATTAATCCTTGATAGATACCCTGCTTCTTTAGACCCATACACCTATAAGTGAAGATATAATGTCTGGCTTGATCTCACAATTTATGGTATTTATTTTACAACTGGCACTCAAACAGCAATTTAGGACCTAAAAAATGTCAACAATTGTGAGTTATTTGATCATCTAGTGGATTATCACCATCACAGCCTCTTTCAGCTAGATTGAGTGCTCAGAGTCCCTCATCAAAACATCAGTTCACAGAGTCCTTGCTCTGAATGTGGCAGAGGCCCCCTCAGGTGGGACAAAAACAGGCAGTAAAAAGGAGTGAGCTGAAGACTCTGAGCGGCGTCCCAGAGGCCAAGGCCACTACCTTTCTTCTCCCAGGCTACAACCAGACTCTGCATTCATGATAGCAAAGGCTCAATGAGTCCAACCATTTTGAAGAGGTGGAAGCTCATTTGAAGATATAAAAATTTTGCCTAAATTTTGATTTTAGTTTTGAAGTAGGGTTAGGACTAGAAATAAGAATAATACAAGAATCCAGATTAAGGATTACATTCATTCCTTTCTAGATCTTTTATATAGGTTTTTACATGGGGCCCAAAACAACAATCTTTTCTCTATAAAAGCTAGATTGTATATATCTTAAATATTGTCACATAATTGTCTTTGTACGATTGATTACTCAGCTATCTCTAGCAGAGAAGTAGCTAAGAGGGGGCCTAGTTGTATTCCATTATCTTTACTTACAAAGACAATAAGTAAGTTAGATTTCCACTTCTGGTTATTTTTTTTATTTATTTGAGTCACCAAAGCAAAATGGCCCATAAAACTATGTCAAAACAAGAAAGTCTTTGTAGTTTATGAGAGTTCATCCCCCAGTACCACATAGGATCCCCTGAGGCCCTCCCAGAGTAAAGTCCTGAGCACAGCTAAGTATATCACAAAAAAACAAAAAAATGGAAGCATTCCTATCTTCCACCTACACTCAGTAGAGACTGGTAAGACAGCTTGGTGTCTAGGATCTAAGAAAAAAAAGCATTTACACAAAAATATTAACAAATATTTTATGTCAAAATACATATATAAAATATGAATAAATTGTATCCAATCCATTTTCCCTAAAGAGGTATACTAGTTCCATGTATCACAATTAATGCTAAGGAGTCAGAATTAACATGGGAATGGAAAGAGCTTCTTTTTTTTTTTCTTTTTTTTTTTTTTTTTGGTTTTTGGGCCACACCCGGTAACACTCAGGGGTTACTCCTGGCTATGTGCTCAGAAGTTGCTCCTGGCTTGGGGGACCATATGGGACACCGGGGGATCGAACCGCAGTCAGTCCAAAGCTAGCGCAGGCAAGGCAGGCACCTTACCTTTAGCGCCACCGCCCGGCCCCCGGGAAAAGCTTCTTAATCTTTAAGAGAAAACCCAGAAGTTACTCACATCATCTTCACTTATTTTGGCTGGTTGTGTTTCACTCTCATGGCAACCACTGTAAACAGATTTAAAGAATTTAAATCCAGGACAAAGGAGTCACCTTCTAGGCTGTTTTACTAAAGGAAGAAAAATAAAATGGTCTTTGTAAATAAATCCAATTGCACTTTCACAAATTTTTAATGTAGAAGGAATTTCCTGAAAAATGTATTAAATAACGCTACTTGTCATAATAAAAACTAAGTTTTGCTAACTTTTTCAAAAATAAATTTCTGATAATAATCTACTCCATTAAAAAGGCATATTGATATTATAACAGTATTTTATTTTTTCTTCTTTTCTCTCTTCCAACATGCTTTCTTTCCAAGATATTCCATGTTAACCCATAGTGTTATATAATGCACCAAATTATGCATTATTTTAAAGTGGTCCCGTTGGAATAGTCTAGATGTCTAAAGGGAGTCAGAAAGACCCTGGTCAAGAAATGCTGCTCGGTAGGGCATTTATCTTGCACGCAACTGATCTAGGATGGACCATGGTTAGATTCCCCAAAGTTTTACATGGTCTCCCAAGCCAGGAGCAATTTCTGAGCACATAGCCAGGAGTAACCTCTGAACATCACCAGATGTGCCCCCAAAAAAATATTTAAAAAAATTGGAGCTAGGAGTACTCGTATAAATATAAATTCTCTTTTTTGTTGTTTTATGAGCAGACTTTGCAGTGGTCAGGAATTATTATGACTTTGCATGTAAAGACCACTTCTGGATGGTCCAGCTCATGACATGAAGCTCACCACAAAGACAGATGAGTGCAGTTAGAGAAATAACTACATTGAGAACTATCATAAAAAGTGAACGAATGAGGGAAGTAGAAAGCCTGTCTAGAGTACAGGCAGGGGTGGTTTGGGGAGGAGGGAGTTTTGGTGGTGGGAATGTTGCACTGGTGAAGGGGAATTTTCTTTTTATGAATAAAACCCAACCACAATCATATTTGGAATCAAGGTGTTTAAATAAAGATATTAATAAAAAAGAAATAAAAGAAATGCTGCTATAGAGTACCTGAGTACAGAGTCTGTATCAAAAAAAAAAAACTAAATTATTCTACTGTATTTTTGTCCTCTACTCAAGCCCTTATCTGTAAATTGATAAGTGATTAAGTAAATCTTAAATAGATTAAAAGAGAAAACTTATGGAAAGGTCACTGCACAACAAGACATCAATAGGTCAAAATATTAATTCTTTTTAGTTTTTATTATAAAAATGGTAATTAACAAGTCATGTTAGTATATGAAAGAATTTTTCATCCTAGGCACATTTAACTCACAAGTTATGCCTCCTTTTTACAACCTTATCACTATTTAAAATGTACATTTTTTGGTTTGTTTTTTGGGTCACAACTGGTGATGCTCAGGGGTTACTCCTGGCTGTGCACTCAGAAATTACTCCTGACTTGGGGAGACCATAGGGATGCCAGGGGATCAAACTGCAGTCCATCCTAGGCTAGCACACATGGCAGATGCCTTACCGCTTGCACCACCACTCCAGCCCCTAAAATGCACATTTTTAAGTACTCAATGTAATACATATATACAGATACTAATATGAATAATTTGTCAAATAAATTCTAAAATCAAGTGAATTGACACATTCATGGAATTGTCTTTTTAAAAATATTTGGTGGAAATGTTTAAGATTTACTCTATTAAAAATAACACAATATGGGCTGACCGTGGGGACTGCCAGGTGAAGTGCTGATTGACTCACTTGCGGAGTCCCTGCCTGGCTGTGCTTCTTCTGAGGAAACTGAGGACCTGAAGGGAGCCCTAGGCTTCTCTGTCTTTTCTGAAACCTTGGAGCTCTCCTCAGAGCCCTGGGAAGCGAACCCCCAAAAACTGCATTCAGAAGCTACCCAGTGAGCGGTGAGTAAGAGGTGGCTGACCTCGGGGACTGCCAGGTGAAGTGCTAATTGACTCACTTGTGGAGTCCCAGCCTGGCTGTGCTTCTTCTGAGGAAACTGAGGACCTGAAGGGAGCCCTGTCTGTCCTTCTCTGTCTTTTCTGACTCCTGAAACTCTCCTCAGAGCCCTGGGAAGCTACCCAGCGAGCGGCTCTCCTCAGAGCCCTGGGAAGTGAAACCCCAAAAAACTGCATACTGAAGCTACCCAGCAAGCGAGCAAAAAAGAACACCATTGCAACAAAAAGAAAAAAATCACAACAAGAACCCCGCTGGATCACAGAAGCAAGCATTTCTCTCTGGGCTGTCTTCTCTGCTGCGTGCTCGGGCCTAAGATTTGATCCTGTGTGAGGCTTCATCCACAGAGGACTCCCCTCCCTTAGAGGCAAGTCGGCCCATTCAGAAAGGGTGGAGCCAGAGGACAGTGGTTCTTGCATCATATAGCCAATGAATTCCACCACAACACGTAGAAAAACCCACAATACAAGTGTGACAATGGGGAAACAACGCAGGCCAGCATCAGACATAGAGAATGAAGATGGCAATTCTGAAGACCAGATAATGACCAACCAACTAATCAACCTCTCAGATAAGGACTTTAGACTAGCAATATGGAAGATGCTCAAAGAACTCAAAGATACCATGGATCGAGTTGAACAGAACACTAATAAGAACCAAGAAAATATGAAGACAAAAATCACAAAACTCCAAACTGAAATAACATATCAACTAACAGGTCTGAAAAAGTCAGTAAACGAAGTGAATGACAAAATGGATAAGCTCTGGGACAGGGTATCAGAAGCTGAGAATAGACTTGGTGCTGTGGAAGATGAGATACATAATAATTCCATACAGCAGGAGAGATTGGAAAAAAAACTTAAAGCAAATGAACAGACAATGGAAAAATTAGTCAAAGAATGGGAACAGATGAAAATAGAAGTCTATGATAAGATCAATAGAAACAACTTAAGAATCATTGGAGTCCCAGAGACCCAGGAAGAAAATTTCCAGGAAGAATCAATGGTCAATAACATCATTTAAGAGAAACTTCCAGAGCTAAAGAACATATGTGATCAAATCCTGAATGCTCGAAGAGTACCAACCAAAAGAGACCCCAGAAAAACCACCCCAAGACACATACTAGTCACAATGACAAATCCTACAGATAGAGACAGAATTCTGAAAACAGCAAGATCAAAAGGGGAAATTACATTCAAGCAAGCATCCTTGAGATTTACAGCAGACCTGTCAGCAGAAACACTCAATGCCAGAAAGCAGTGGTGGGACATTGTGACAAGACTGAATGAAATGAATGCTTCACCTAGAATACAGTACCCAGCAAAACTCACTTTCTGGTTTGACAGAAGAATACATTGTTTCACAGACAAAAAACAGCTCAGAAACTTTACAGACTCAAAACCAGTGTTAAGAGAAAAACTGAAAGACCTAATTTAAGACAAGACTAACCAAAAGACACACCAAATTTCGATATAAAGATGGCATTAAATCCCAGGACAATTCTTTCTCTCAACGTCAATGGACTAAATGCAACAGTCAAGAGACACAGAGTGGCTAAATGGATCAAAAAACTCAATCCAACCTTCTGCTGCCTACAAGAAACGCACCTGAATAGCCAGAACAAACATAGACTCAAAATAAAAGGCTGGAGAAAAATTATCCAAGCAAACAACACCCATAAAAAAGCTGGAGTGGCCATACTAATATCAGATAATGCAAACTTTATAATCAGGAAGGTGGTAAGGGACAAAGATGGACATTTTATATTAATCAAGGGGTATGTAGAGCAGGAAGAAATAACTCTCCTAAACATATATGCACCGAATGAGGGGCCAGCAAAATATTTAATACAACTGTTGACAAATCGGAAAAATAATATCAATAACAACACAATAATCATGGGGGACCTCAACACGGCTTTGTCAACACTAGATAGTTCAACCAGACTGAAACCCAACAAGAATATACTAGACCTGAGGAGAGAAATGGAAGAAAGAGGCCTAGTGGATATATATAGGACACTCCATCTCCAGAAACCTGGGTACACATTCTTCTCCAATGTACATGGGACATTCTCCAGGATAGACTACATGCTGGCACATAAAACATACCTTCATAATATCAAGAGAATAGAAATTTTGCAGACTACCTTCGCTGACCACAAGGCTCTGAAATTATTTGTGAATTCCAAAGGGACTCAGAAGAAAAACTTTAACACCTGGAATTTAAATAGCCTCATACTGAATAACCAGTGGGTCCGAGATGAAATCAAGGAGGAAATAAAAAGTTCCTGGAAACAAATGACAATAAAGACACAAACTATCAGAACTTATGGGACACAGTGAAAGCAGTACTGAGAGGAAAATTTATAGCTTTGCAAGCACACATCAGGAAGGAAGAAGGAGCTTACCTGAGTAGCTTAATGACACAGCTAATAGAATTAGAAAGTGCTCAACAAAAGGACCCAAAAATAGGGAGACAGAAGGAAATAACAAAGCTGAGAGCAGAAATCAATGAAGTGGAAACCCAAAAAACAATCCAAAAGATCAACAAAAGCAGAAGTTGGTTCTTTGAAAAAATAAACAAGATTGATAGACCACTGGCAAACCTAACAAAGAAAGAGAGAGAGAGAAAGAGAGAGAAACTTGATAACTCGTATTAGGAATGAAAAAGGAGAGATCACTACTGATATGACAGAGATTCAAAGGGTAATCAGAAACTACTTTGAGAAACTCTACTCCATTAAAAATGAGAACCTGGAAGAAATGGATAAATTCTTGGACTCTTATAATCTTCCATGGTTGAAGAAAGAGGATGTAGCATACCTAAACACCCCCATCACCATTGATGAAATTAAAACGGTAATCAAAGGTCTGTCGAAAAACAAAAGCCCAGGCCCAGATGGATTCACTAATGAGTTCTTTCAAACTTTCCAAGAGGAACTACTACCAATACTGGCAAGACTCTTTCATGAAATTGAACAAACGGAAACACTTCCCAAGAGCTTTTATGAAGCCAACATCACCTTGATACCTAAACCAGACAAAGATGCTACAAAAAAAGAAAATTACAGACCAATATCGCTGATTAATGCAGATGCAAAGATCCTCAACAAAATCCTGGCAAATAGGATTCAATGCCTTATTAAGAAGATCATCCACTACGATCAAGTAGGTTTCATCCCAGGAATGCAAGGATGGTTTAACATCCATAAATCTATCAACATCATACACAATATCAATAACAAGAAAAATAAAAACCACATGATCATATCAATAGATGTAGAGAAAGCATTTGATAAGGTCCAACACCCATTCTTGATCAAAACTCTCAGCAAGATGGGAATGGAAGCCACCTTTCTCAATCTAGTTGAAGCCATCTACCACAAGCAAATGGCAAATATTATCCTCAATGGAGAAAAACTAAAAGCCTTCCCTCTAAATTCTGGCACAAGACAAGGCTGTCCTCTCTCACCACTCCTATTCAACATAGCACTGGAAGTACTTGCTATAGCGATTAGGCAAGAAAAGATATCAAGGGAATCCAGATAGGAAAGGAAGAAGTCAAGCTCTCACTGTTTGCAGATGACATGATACTCAACTTAGAAAACCCTAAAGACTCTACCAAAAAGCTTCTAGAAACAATAGACTTATATAGTAAGGTGGCAGGCTACAAAATTAACACAAAAAAATCAATAGCCTTTCTATACACCAATAGTAATAAGGAAGAAATGGACATTAAGAAAACAACCCCATTCACAATAGTGCCACACAAACTCAAATATCTTGGAATCAACTTGACTAAAAATGTGAAGGACCTATACAAAGAAAACTATAAAACTGTGCTCCAAGAAATAAGAGAGGACACATGGAAATGGAAACGCATACCCTGCTCATGGATTGGCAGGATTAACATCATCCAAATGGCAATACTCCCCAAGGCATTATACAGATTTAATGCTATCCCTGTAAAGATACCCATGACATTCTTCAAAGAAGTGGATCAGGCACTTTTGAAATTCGT
Organism: Suncus etruscus; assembly: GCF_024139225.1. Lineage (NCBI taxonomy): Eukaryota > Metazoa > Chordata > Mammalia > Eulipotyphla > Soricidae > Suncus > Suncus etruscus. Next base: position 71,755,006 of record NC_064859.1, read on the forward strand.
TTGGAACAATAAACACCCTAGAATAGCTAAAGCAATCATTGGGAAAAAGAATATGGGAGGAATAACTTTCCCCAACTTGAAACTTTACTACAAAGCAATAGTTATCAAAACAGCATGGTATTGGAATAAGGACAGGTCCTCAGATCAGTGGAATAGGCTTGAATATTCAGAAAATGTTCCCCAGACATACAATCACCAAATTTTCGATAAAGGAGCAGGAAATACTAAATGGAGCAGGGGAAGCCTCTTCAACAAGTGGTGTTGGCACAACTGGATAGCCACTTGCAAAAAATTGAACTTAGACCCCTAGTTAACATCATGTACGAAGGTAAAATCGAAATGGATTAAAGACCTCGATATCAGACCCAAAACCATAAGAAATATTGAACAACACATAGGCAAAACACTCTAGGACATTGAGACTGCAGGCATCTTCAAGGAGGAAACTGCACTCTCCAAGCAAGTGAAAGCAGAGATTAACAGATGGAAATATGTTAAACTGAGAAGCTTCTGCACCTCAAACGAAATAGTGCCCAGGATACAAGAGCCACCCACTGAGTGGGAGAAACTATTCACCAAATACCCATCAGATAAGGGGCTAATATCCAAAATATACAAGGCACTGACAGAACTTTACAAGAAAAAAACATCTAATCCCATCAAAAAATGGGGAGAAGAAATGAACAGACACTTTGACAAAGAAGAAATACAAATGGCCAAAAGACACATGAAAAAATGCTCCACATCACTAATCATCAGGGAGATGCAAATCAAAACAACAATGAGATACCACCTCACACCCCAGAGAATGGCACACATCACAAAGAATGAGAATAAACAGTGTTGGGGGGGATGTGGAGAGAAAGGAACTCTTATCCACTGCTGGTGGGAATGCCGTCTAGTTCAACCTTTATGGAAAGCAATATGGAGATCCCTCCAAAAACTGGAAATCGAGCTCCCATACGATCCAGCTATACCACTCCTAGGAATATACCCTAGGAACATAAAAATACAATACAAAAACCCCTTCCTTACACCTATATTCATTGCAGCACTATTTACCATAGGAAGACTATGGAAACAACCCAGATGCCCTTCAACAGACGAATGGCTAAAGAAACAGTGGTACATATACACAATGGAATATTATGCAGCTGTCAGGAGAGATGAAGTCATGAAATTTTCCTATACATGGATGTATGCGGAATCTATTATGCTGAGTGAAATAAGTCAGAGAGAGAGAGAGAGAAAACGCAGAATGGTCTCACTCATCTATGGGTTTTAAGAAAAATGAAAAACTTTCTTGCAATAATAATTTTCAGACACAAAAGAGAAAAGAGCTGGAAGTTCCAGCTCACCTCAGGAAACTCAGCACAAATAGTGATGAGTTTAGTTAGAGAAATAACTACATTTTGAACTGTCCTAATAATGAGAATGTATGAGGGAAATGGAGAGCCTGTTTAGAGTACAGGCGGGGGTCGGGTTGGGAGGAGGGAAACTTGGGACATTGGTGAGGGGAATGTTGCACTGGTGATGGGGGGTTTTCTTTACATGACTGAAACCCAAACACAATCATTTATGTAATCAAGGTGTTTAAATAAAAAAAAAAATAACACAATATATGGCCAGGATGATAGCACAACAGTAGGGCATTTGCCTTACACATGGCTGACCCAGAATGAATCTGGGTTCTATCCCCAGAGTCTCGTATGGTCCCTCAAGCCCAGAGCGATTTCTGAGCGCCTAGCCAGGAATAACCCCTGAACATAACAGGGTGATACCCCAAAACAAAACAAAAATATAACGCAATATAATATAATATTAAGTACAATAATTATAATGAATAGTAAATATTCAAAACTTATCTAATTTGTGTTCTTCTTCACCACTCTATCATCCTTTTCTTCCACTTTTTTATTATATTTTTAATCCCACAATTTAGATGATACACATTCAGTATCTATCTTTCTCATTCTGGATTTTGTACTTACTTCATTGATCTCCATGTTCAGTCGCATTGCTGCCAATATCTGAATCCAGTTCTCTTGAGCAAGGGTGTCATTCTATCATATTTATATGTTTACCATAACGTCAGGTTTGTACTATCTAGGTTATTCCCCTTTATAAACAGTACTAGTTTTATTTTCTTTTGTTGTTGTTGATTTGTTGCTTGTTTGGGGACAACACCCAAATGTGCTCACAGGATACTGCTGGTTCTGCACTCATAAATTACTCCTGGTAGGGTCTGATAAACTTATGGGATGCTGGGTTTTGAACACACTTGGTCACTTGCAAGGCAAGAGCCCTATCTGCTATGCTATTGCTCCTGTCCCATGCTACAATTTATGAAATAAACTAATAATGAATTAACATTTGTTTTGTTTTCCTATTAGGACACATTTCCAAGGAACTGTTACAGCTGTGTAAGCAACATAGTACAGATAGGTAAAATAAAATAAAATAAAATAAAAGATAGTACAGAAAAGCCCTGATTTTAAAAACATGAAGTTATCATCTGGCCTTATCACTCATTTTCTAAATTATAAAAAAAAAAACACAGCTCTGCATTAGCTTTACTCCAGTGACTTTAAGACATCAAATTTTCATCCCTCACTATGAATTATCTGGCATGAATTCTTGTAGTCTACCAGAAATTATTTGAATTAATTCTAAAATCTCTTGATAGTCTTACCTAGATAGAGATATTGGACTTCATACATATAACTGCATTCCATCAAAATGGTATGTCTATTTATTCTGTACATGATCTCTGAATAAAACACCTATTAACATAAATCATCAACTTGGCAATGCTCCATTTTTGTCTGAAAAATATGAGTAGCTGATTCTACTCCATCTTCTTCTAATGAAATGGTTTTTCCTTATAAAAAGAAGATAGGTGTAGCATAAGATTTTTCTGGGAACTGATGATAACAGTTAAGCATAAATTGAGATAACTAGTGGGAGTCAGAAAAATTCACGTGAATAAAACAAAAAAGGAGTATGGAATGAACTAACATGGATCACATCATGAGCCACAGATACTTCAAGGAACCTTTAAAGTCACCTACACTCTCTTGCCAGATAGAACCCTAGGCATATGACCAGAAAGAAAAAGGAGCACAAGGTCATAACAAATGTCTTTCCAAAAAAAACTAAGATTTTGTCCATTTTATAAAAGATAGAAACTAATAGAAGCTATATAATCAGATCCATTTTCTAAATGCTACGTCTTTGTGCATTACATGAAGGTTGTTTGGCTACAAGGACAATGCAATAGATTTGTGAAAGTTGATAAAGTACTTGAATGTTCTCTAACATGCACTATACAGGTAACAGCATAGATTCTATAATGACTCAGAGAACAGTAATAGGAACTTGCTAATTTCACAGTGTGTGAGACCAAAGAGAATGTCATGAGATATGGAGGAAGAATAAGAAAGGCAATATGGACATAGAGGGGTTTATACATGAAGAACAGAATAGCAAAAGGAAGATGAAAATGTGTAGAGTTGAATCATCTCACTTTTCTACTGGCATTATCTGGAACCGTATACTAATCAGAGTACATAAAGCTATCCAGAGCATATCCCTAGCAGGAGTGGATAAATTGTTGAGGTACTCCTCTGGTGGGGATATAAAGCTATTTTTAGCATATCATAGCATATCCCTGGCAGGGCTATTCCACAGAGATTATTAGGGCAATCTCTGATGTTAATGTCAGAAAAATTGACTAGGATAAGCTTCTGAACTTCCATTGTTTATATTAAAAGTGTCCTATCATGTTGTGTTGAAACGGGCTACATCAATCTCACTTTCATTTCCAAGTAAAGCTAGAAAAATAGTTTTTAGGGCCAGAGATATATTACAAGGGTTAAGGCACTCAGGTCAGTGCCACATTTTTTTAGTGCTACATCTTTTGAATATTGAACTTTAGATTAAATTTATGAAGGGCTGTTCCCTTGAACTCTGTATCGATTCTACTGTCTCTTGAAATAGTACAGAAGAAGGAAATAAGCTAACTGAATATGCCTGGAAATTTTTTTTAGTGAATTATTATTTCCACTGTACACTTCTTAGTGAAATCTTATTTCAAGACAAAACGCTTCATGCATGCAGATTGGTAGCAAACACCCTTCCCTTTTCACAGTGCCATTTTAGGCCCTGGAGTGGACACAGTAAATAATATAGCTGGCATTATTGAGGGTTGCACACTAAAAGCTCATGATTATTTTCCTCATAAAACAGAGTTAAAGGAAGCATGTTAATACCTGGCTTTTGTTATGACCAAGGTTCTTTTAGGCATCATTAGGATGTTGAATTCCTACCCTATGCAATGCGTTGAAACTTGTTCCTAAATGGCTGAGCAGGTCCTGCTCATTCAGTCCATAATTATCTGTTCATATCTCTGCTGTTGTGCTAAGTTGCTAATTTTACAAATGTGAGGCTTACGTCTAGTATATTGGTATTATTTTATCCTCTTGGGGAGCACAGACCTGGAGTAGATTCATAGGCAACCCCCTTAGGGAAGTCAAGTGTAAAACCTTCCTTCATCAAGTGACCTTGACAAAATAGTTGTAACTATCAAATATTGATGTGTTTCTCACTAAGGTCAGCACTGTTGACAATGATTTAAGACTCTATGAAATTCACTTTAATTTTCGCAGAATCTACAAACAACCCAGATGCCCAATAACAAATGAATGGCTAACGAAGTTATGGTACATATATACAATGGAATACTATGCAAAATTCAGGAAAAAATGAAGTGATAAGATTTTCTTATACAAAAATGGACAGGGAATCTATTATGATGAGTGAAATAATTAGAGGGAGAAAGACATACAGAATAGTATCACTAGCCTGTGAAATTTAAGAAAAATAAAAGACATTATTGTAATAATACCCAGAGACAATAGAAATGAGGGCTGGAAGGACCAGCCCATGATATGAAATTTAAAATAAATAGTGGTGAATACAGTTAGAGAAATAGCTACCTTAACAACTATCATGACAATGGTAATGAGTAAGAGAAATAGAATGCCTCTCTCAAATATAGGATAGGGGTGGGAGAGAAAAAGTATGGAGGGGGATTTGTGCAAGGAAGGTTGCACTGGTGAAGGGGGGTATTCTTTTCTATAACTGAAACCCAACAACAAACATATTTGTAATCATGGTGCTTAAATAAAGATATTATAAAATAATAATAATAATAATAATAATTGTTGCAAATTGAAAGGGAGCTACACACCATCTCTCAAAATTAGCTGTGTTTAACCAGAGAATATGTTGTAATATGCCTATTGATGGTCTCAGAATTACTTCCATGGTAGATTGGTGAGGATGAAGATGTAGATGTAAAAAAAAAAGTGGGGGAACAACAAACTCTGCCACTCTAGCACCCCCTTCTTTTTCTTGTTTTGTTTTGATTTGTTAGTTTTTGATATTATTTTCCTTCTCTTTTTTCTTTCTTTTTCACTCTTGTGGTTATTATTTGGTGATTTTATTTTGCTGGGTGCATTTTTTTCTCTTTTTTTTTTTCAAGTAGTTGCTATCAAATTTTTTCTTCTGTTTTACTTATCCTTTTTATCTCCAACAGAATCACATAAATTGAATTATTCAGCCTCATGTATTGAGAGAGGAAAAGGATGATACCAGGACCAGTCATATGAACATGTAGTGAAAATAAAAACTGATCAGACTTGAACACCAAACCCAAAGTCAATGACAACAGAATAGATACCCAATCTACAACAAGCTGTAAAGTGGAGACCAGTTACACTAGTATTCTGCGTGGGGGGGAATATAGGAGGGAGATATGGGATACATGCTGGGAACAGGGGTGGAGAGAGGACAACACTGGTGGTGGGAATGCCCCTCATTCATTGTCACTATGTACCATAAATAATTCTGTGAAAGATTTGTAATGCACTTTGGTCACAATAAAAATTTAGTAAAAAAAAAAAAAGCTCTTTTAGAATATAAAAAAGCTTGGGACCAGAGCGATGGTGCAGCAGTAGGGTGTTTGCCTTGCACAGGGCTGACCCAGGATCAACCGCAGTTCAATCCCCCAGTGGCCCATAAGTCTCCCAAACCAGGCGCAATTTCTGAGTGCAGAGCCAAGAGTAACCCCTGACTGTCACCAGATGTGGCCAAAAAAATTAAAAAAAAATAGGAAAGCTTAAGAGAAAAATAATCAGTGCTTATAATTCTTTTTAGTTTTTTTTACTTGTTGCTATTAATGTTTTATATGATTAAAATAATAAAATAGCTATTCAAAAGATTCCTATTGAGGAAGCCTTATGTAGAGTCCTAGGAAAGATCAATATCATACACACCAAAATTAGAACACTAAGAAAGCTTCATCACTAATGTAGCCATATGATCTGGATCCTGAATCTGTGTTAAGTTTGTCTCAGGAGTGTAGCCAATTTTCCCATGATATTTTTTAAACAGACCCTCTTTACGTAGAAATTCTGAGCATTTGTTATAGCATTCCAGATTGAATTTGACTTTATGTAGGCACAGCTGTGAAATTACTACCATATCACTGCCCCATTCCTGAACTTTTCTACTTTTGGGGGGAGGGGTTTGAGGCCACACCCGGTCTCTCTCAGGAGTTACTCCTGGCTGTGCACTCAGAAATCGCTCCTGGCTTGAGAGACCATATGGGATGCCTGGGGATTGAACTGCCATCCATCCTAGGTTAGCGCGTGCAAGTCAAATGCCCTAATACTTGCTCCACTGTTCCAGCCCCTGAACTCTTCTACTTTTTAACATCTCCTACACCTCACCTCTTCAACATAACCTGAAAACTTGTTCCTCCACCAAAATCAAAGAGCATAAAAAATGTGAAGACTATTCAATCCTAAGTATAAATAGTCTTGAATGTAGATTTCCATTTCAAGCACTGTAAAATTAAATCTTTCACTTTCAAGTACCTATACATCTAAATAAAGGAGTTATTTAATAGAAAAACTGCTTTCTCAGTAACATTTTGGGAATAATGAGTTCATAGTAAGCAGGAATGCAGTCTATCTTCTTTGCTAAGTTTTTTTTTTATGTTTTGAGCTAAGAACTTGGTATAGTCTCTAGAGCAATAAATGGAAAATCAGAGAATACTGGTTCTAAAATCAAGCTACACCACATTACATATCCCAAGAGTAATATATCCTATTGTGGGATCTTATATTTCTTACATGTTATTTGGGAATACAGCCTTGGCTTTCATAGTCACTTATGAGGTAGGTTTAAAAGTCCAACCTGCACCGCTTGTCATCTGCTAAATTCAATAACTCCTTTTTTCCCAAAAAGAATATGTTCCAAAACCACCACTCAATATCTGAAACTCTATGAATACACTTACTTATACTTTATGTTTTCCTATACATTAGTATCCTAACAAAAATTTACTAGGACCAGAGCAATAGTAAAGTAGATAAGGTGCTTGTCTTGTAAATAGCCAACTTGGATTCAATCCCAAAAATAGCATATGGTTCCCTAAGTCCCACCAGGAATGATCCCTGAAAACAAAATCATGAATAAGCACTGAGCACAGCTGATGTACCTCAAAAAAACAAATGAAAATCAAATATAGCTTAAGAACAATAATATAAAACAATTACAGAAAAATATTTCAATAAAAGTTAGGTACATGTGGTCTCTTTCCTGAAATACATTTTATAGTTAATGTTTTTAAATTATAGTCAAATTTGTGTAACTAAAACTATAGTTTCAGTTTAAAATCAAGGGCAATGAAACCTCAAATGAAGGGGAACTACTACAGTGTAAAATAAACACATCATTTTAAAAATGATCCCTAATGTTGATGGCAGTTTCCTTGAGCTCATGCTAACATAATTTTCATAGGTAGATATATATGTTACATAATTATGGGAACATTATATTAAAACTAGCTATGTTTTTAACCTTCACTGTGCATTTGAGGGATGACAACATAATTTATATTAGTGGGAGGATTGTTCTTTCATTTGGGAAAAAATTAATGGTCCTTGGTTATGTTAAGTTCTAAAGTAACTAAGCCAAGTGTTGAAGGAAATTGATATAGAAAGAGCAATTGCCTCAAGAACTTATTTTACAGAGTACACTTTCCTTAAGGGTAATAGGAGAGACACATCACCATAGAAATTTTATTTTTGTCTTATTTTTATTCTCTCTCTCTCTCTCTTCCTCTGGTAGATTTAAGTGAAGGTGTAAATGGAACTTGGAACGAAGACAAAAGCAACATCTGGAATAGGAACTGAATCCAGAGTAGAAAAGATTCCAGGCAACAAACCATTGGCCACAGGGAAGATTGGTCATTAAAGAAGCTCTGAGGAAAGAGCATGATACACAATTTCTTTGATGGCTGTAGAAAAATTGCAGAGGCTAGGGTGCTTGCCTTCCATGGGGCCAAGATTGAACATAAATTCAGTCTCCATCACCTCAGGTGGTTCTCTGAGCACCATCAAGAATAATTCCCAAGTGCACAGCCAAGAGTAATCCCTGAGCATCAAGTGTAGTCCAAAAATCTAAAACGTTCTATTTCTGTTTTACTTTTCTTATACAAAGTACTTAGTACAGCTAACCATTGCAGCTTATTATTTTCCTTAAGCAGAATAAGAGTTCTGCTTGAGATTTGGTAATGATAAAGGGAACCTCTTCTTCCCACCATGTACTAATAAGTTCTGAACCCTCATATTACTAAGTTTTGCAGAGTCCTCTGGGCATCTCCAAAATATGTGTGCAGTTATTTAATGTGGTAGTAGGTAATTAAGGGTCATAATGCAAGGGCGAAGTTCAGAGACTAGGAACAGAATGAAATGTGACAAGATGGGTCTATTAAAGATGAAACTGAAAAACAGTCTTCAGAAACTTCAGGCATATAACCCAGTAATAGCAAAGGAGTTTTGCAGCCTTAAGCAAGTTGAATATTTTATTGATTGTAAGAGCTATGGGAAAATGCAGCAGATTTGAAATTAGAAGTCCTATGTGAAGAAGGTAAAGCAATAGAGTGATGAAAAATGGCTTTGAGTCTATGTAACATGGAGTTATTTAAATTCTGGGACTCGATTTACTCAATTATAGGTGCCTAGATGAGTTGTGAGAAAAATGCACATACATACTTAGTAAAGAAGTAATGCTTAATTATACTCACAAACATATATGCCCATGTCAAATGCAACCAGCAATAATTCAGAGATAAAAACTGAGACTTCTTTTTAAATTACTGTTGTTTATTCAATATAGAAAAACTGTATTTTTTGCTATCAATATGGCTCAGTGGTATATAATATACATATACATAGTATGTATATATGAGGTCCTGGGTTAAATTGAGACAGAAATTTTTTCTCACAGTAGTGTCAGCTAGGTGTTTGAGATCAATTTTTATTCACAGGCTTGCAACTTTTTATACAGACATGATCTTTTCACTGTTTCTTCATATGAGCACAAAACAGTTAATCTGAGTACTGTCCTAGGGAAAGTCTTGCACTATTTATGTTCCTTTTCAGAATCTCAGCAGAACAGTTAGATTGTTCTGGAGCTTCTTTTCCTAGGGCTCAACATTTTTTACTTTAAAAAATAAAATCTTAACTGATTTACCATGGGATGAACTGTTACAAAGTTGCTCATAATGGGTGTTGGACACAATATGAAAAAAATATATACATTCTTTGTATATCCCTAGGAGAGGTATTTCTGGATCAGATGGAATCACAAGTCCTAGTTATTGAAGAAATACTAATATTATTTTCTAAAAAAGTTGGATCATTTTACATTCTAACCAGCAGTGAATGAAAGTCCCTTTCTCCAGAGTTCCTTTCTAACTGGATTCCTTCCATCACTGGTTGTCCTATTAAAAAATACTTTATTTAAGTAACAAGGTTACAAAATTGTTCATTGTTGGTTTAAGTTATACAATGTTGATCATTTTTCACCAGTACACCTCCTTTCCATCACCAATGTCTCCCATTTCCCTCACACATCTGCCTTGCTCTAGGGGAGGCAAATTGCATCCCCCCCCCTCTGGATTTGGAGTCTTAAACACTAAAGACACTCAATATTGAATGGCAAAGCTCTTTCCACACAGTCCAGTAATTTATTTCTAGGTTAATATGAAACGATGGTTTCAACCTATAAATCCCATTAAGTTTGAATCCAGGTTACTTGAAGATAATGCATAAGAAACGAGGTTGTCATGGCAATTTAGATCTGAGACTCATACCTGATCATAGTTCTTAGCTTTAGAGCTCAAGAGACAGTATATTTCCCGTGCTTCATTTTTCATACAGGAATTCTCTTCTCCTTCAGGCATCCAAATACTCAATTGTTGAAGTCGCTTTGGGTCATAGATTGTCTTTTTAGTTTGATCAAATACTGTTTTTATGTTGTAATTACATTTTAAAATATTGGGAACTTTCTCATTGGGAAGTTCTATGTAACTAAAAGCTATTACAATGAATAATCTAATAAAAATTTGAGGTAAACACAGTACTAATTTCCCAAGCATATTTCCCTTGATAAAAGTGTGATATTAACCTTGCACAGTGAGAAAAAAATACTTTTATTAACTTTTCAAGTGAATATTTTTAAAACCAGCAAATAAAACATACCTCTTACACTGAGAACTTTCTTACTGCATTTAGCTCAGATACATTTTTAAATAGTCCTTTCTGACAGGATGACTTGAATGATTGTATAGTCACATATGACCCAAACTATTTGGATTGTGACTACTGTACAAATAGGAATTTAGCTTTATCATGAGGCCTTTCAGAGAGGTTAGAGGTTTTAAATTGTTTACCCTGTTGGCCACAAATTGATAGCAAAAGAATGATGTGCTATTCTATGCTAAGGTAGCTATTTCCCATACCCTTTTTGACAATTTTGCTTCTTTTCCTACATTTATTGTTTTCAAAGAACATAAGTTTTTAAATGCAGGAACACAGCTCTAGCTTGGAGAAGATTGACAGGTCTTCCAGATTTGTCTACTGACATTGGAGCAGAAGAGCCATAATTGCTGGTTGGTCTTGACATTTTCTTGATCTTTCTGCTTTCATGTACCAGTTACCACTTTATCTAAGAAAATGCTTCTTCATGAGGAATATATTATTAATATGTTGAAGGGTACCAAATGACCTTCAGACCTACTGTTGTGTTTTCCAGAAATACACTTAAAAAGAATATTATGTGATGGCAGCTTTGCAGAAATATCAAACCCAGTGAGGAAAGAAAATATTGCAATCATTGCTGCATAATTGTAAGTATCATTTTAAAAGTTTCTTAAAACAAGAGATTAATTTTATACAAAATGTGAATATTTCACTATTATCTTTGTTCTACAAATGAGGTCAGTGAATTACAGAAATTTTCCGAGGACTTCCAAAGCGGTAAAGCCAGTAGGTTTTTTATCTCATACTAGTGAGAATGTCATATATCAAAAATAGTAGGAATAGAGCCAGAGTGATAGCACATTGATAGGGCATTTGCCTTCTATGTAGCCAATTTGGGATGGACCTGGGTTTGATCCCTGGCATTCTCTATAATCCCCTAGCCTGCCAGGAGTGATTTATGAGCACAGAGCCAGGCATAACACCTAAGCACTGCCAGATGTGGCCCAACACACACACACACACACACACACACACACACACACAAATAGTATGAACAATCTGCTGGCTGGAATGTGGTGATAGACTCTCATCTACTTTTAGTGAAAATGCTGTTGGGTTCAACTCCTATAGACAGTAATATGGAGAGTCTTCAGTAAACATCAATTCAAGTGTCATATAACCCGGAAATTTCACATTTAAATATCTAAATCCTGGACTTAAAAAGTATTCATTCACAATTATTCATTGGTTCAATAAGTATAATTGCTAAGTTAAAAATGTCAGCTTATATGGGCCTGGAGTGATAACATAGTGGTAGGGCATTTGCCTTGCATGTGGCTGCCCAGGATGAACTTTCGTTTGATCCCTGGCATTCCATGAGGTCCCCCCTGCCTGGAGCCATTTCTTAGTGCATGGCCAGGAGTAACCCCTGAGCATCACTGGGTGTGGCCCTAAAACAAACAAAATAAAAGCCAGCCAATGTAACTAAGACTGATGAATGGTTTATAAAGATGTGGTACACATTCACAACAGAGTACTATGTGGCTGCAAGGAATGATAAAATTATGCAAGTTGCTGCAACCTGATTGGAACTGGTAGATAGTATGTTGAGTAAAGTAAGACAGAAGAAGAAATACAAACACAAAATGATCTCACTTATCTATGGTACATAGAATAACTGGAAGAGGAGCTGCTAAAGGTGGGTTAGGGGTGTGTGCCTAGATCTCTTGACCAAACAGCTTAGGGAGTAGAAGGACAGAGAAGGAAAGAAATTAAAGCAGAAAAGAAAAAGAAAAAGAAAAAAGAAAGGAAAGTAATGGAGGAATATGCATAGGAGTTTTGGTTATTTTGGTGATGTGGTATTGGTATAGCTATAAATCCAAACACAGGTTCAAAAACATTGAAAACATAAGATCTAAGTTGCAACAACCTAACTTACTAATGCTCTTGTTAAGATGGTAGTTGGTGGGGAATGGGGCAGGCGATGGGAATTGATATTTGTGGTGGGATTGGTATTAAATATTATATTCCTGGGGCCGGAGAGATAGCATGGAGGTAAGGCGTTTGCCCTTCATGCAGGAGGTCATCGGTTCGAATCCCGGCACCCCATATGGTCCCCCGTGCCTGCCAGGAGCAATTTCTGAGCCTGGAGCCAGGAATAACCCCTGAGCACTGCCGGGTGTGACCCAAAAAACAAAAAAAAAATTATATTCCTAAAACTTAACTATTAATAACTTTCTTATCAAGATTCTTTAACTAATTTTAATTAACAATAAAATAAAATTAAAAAATAAGTTCATAAGTCAGACATAGACAGAAATCAGCCAACATGTTGCCACGATATATAATAAATGCTATAAAGGAAGAACATCAATTGCATCCTAAATCTAGAGGCTAGAGTTAGCTTTTAGAAAGCTAAGGAACAGACTTATACTATGGGAATAGTGAAGGGTTAAGATTTTGAAAACATGCAATACCAAGTTCTACAACAGAAACATATATATTAAAGATTTTTGGTGTCTTCACTCTCTTTGTTTGTTTATTTTATTTTGTTTGGGGGACAATCCAAATGTGCTCAGGGATTACTCTTTACTCTGCAGGAATAGCCCCAAGAGGTGCCTTAATTTAACCAAGGTTAGCAGAAGGCAAGTTAAGTATCCTATCTGTTATATGTATATCTAAAGACCCTAAGGTATCTGTATTATCCTAATATTTATCTTTACAATTATATTTATCTGTCCTTAAAAACTTCCTGAATATCTGCTCATTCTAGGCAGACTAAAATGGTTTTGTTATTTCATTGTAAGTCCATCCATTTCTCTAGGTCCCAATAGACATTCTACAACCACTTAGCAAGGTGTCTCATGTTTAAATATGATTTATTCTGATTCTTTATTCTTTTTTATGGGGGTTCACACTCAGCAGGGCTCAGGGGTTCCTCCTGGCTCTATGCTCAGAAATCGCTCCTGGCAGGCTCGAGGACCAGATAGGATGCCAGGATTCGAACCACCGTCCTTCTGCATGCAAGGCAAATGGCCTACTTCCATGCTATCTCTCCAGCCCCCTCTTAATTTATTCTTAATAGTATGTATTATTGCTTTATTTTCTTTTGTTTAACTTGTTGCCAAAAAAAAAAAAAAACAGGAATTACAAAGCTTGATTTTGGTGTTCATCAGAGGTCGAATATCATGTTGCAGTGTTCACACACAGACTCTATGGAAATCAAACAGTAGTTGTAGTGTTCATGTACATTCTGATTAGAGTGATTTCCAAGCATCTCTATGGTTTTCACAGACATGGTCACCAAATATCATACCTGTAATCAGAGGACTCACACACATATTAGGTTTGGTGCATGCTGGAGGACAAACTCTGTAGTTGTGGTATTCCTACACACTGAGCTAAGCACTAGAGATATTACTCAGTAGCAGAGTGAGTGGTTAAGACTGAAGAACCACCAGGACTCTGGCCATATACATGGGTGATTTGTGAAATGCAACTCTAAGCCAATAAGTCATCCCACGAGTCTCTAAAGAACAATATTTTTCAACCAATATATGAAATTGAATTTCTTCAAAGGGAAGATTCTCAGTTCAAGTCATTCCTCAGGGGGAAAGGTGTTTGCTTTGTATGTGGATGATTCCATTGCAAAGTCCCAGAAATAGCAATGGTTACTTCTGAGCTCAGAGCCCAGAACATACCCTGAGCACAGCCAGATGTGGCCCAAACATCTCCTACCCCATCACAAAATGTAGGCTATCTTTCAAGACATATAGCAATCTTGAGATTGCTATACAAATTTGACACAAAGTAATCAGATTCAAATTAATATAAAGGTTTTTGATCCATTTTGAATTAATGTTTGTCTATAGGATCCAAATTCATCTTTTCACCTTTTGCATTTAGCTAGCCCAACTTTTCCAGTTTCATTTATTTAAAGGAGCTTTTTTTTTGGTTTGTTTGGTTTTGGGTCACACCTGGTAGTGTTCAGGGTGGTATTAATGGAAATAAGCTTTTGAAGAGCTCGCATATGGTTTAGACCATGTGGTTTTTACAAAATGGCATCTCTCCCTGCTTAGAACCTGAGAAGAAGCCTGTCATGTGGCCTTTACAAAATGGTATTCCTCCTTGCTCAGAACCCAGGTCTCAATTAAACGTATCTTATTTTATCATAATATTTCTCTTTTCAATTTAATTTTGTTATGATCTGAGAAATAGCATAACATGATTTGTGTCACTGTAAATGAGCTTTATGTTAAAATGTATTTTAAAATAATTTGGCTTGATATGTAATTTTGTCTTTTGGGAATATTCCATTCTGAGATTTAAAAAATGTACATTACTTTATAATACCTTTTGGTATTTGCTATTAATTGTCCCAAATTATCAGATATTATATTTTCAACAATTCCTTTTATTAATGACCTATGTTCTTCTCGTATTGTCTTAGTATCTATATTTTGCAGAGTTTGGAATTTTAGAATCCTTATATATTTCAATTTTTTACTTGAATTTCTCTTTTTTATAGTTGAAGTTTTATAGATATAATTGCTTAACTATTCTTGCTTGAACTATGTCACTTATTCAAAAATATACCAAGGCATAATTTTTACAGTGATTTTTATTTTTAATGTTAATTTTAGTTATTGATTATAATTTTTATATATCTTATTTGCCCACCATTTTCTGTGTACTTTGTATTTCACCAATTATAACCTCCTAGTATATTTATTACATTGGTGATAAATGCCTACTCTGATCATTTGAATACACGAAATGTATTGGTTCTACTTTGCTATAATGTTTTCTCTGTCTCATCAGATGTTGTTATTTTTGCTTATTATAAGTGTTGCAAATTTTTCCATAATTGAATCATCATGAAAACATAATTGTTCATAGTTGAGTTTTAGCCATACAATATTTCACACTCATCCTTTCATCAGCATTTATTCCCAGTCACTGCACAATTTATTGAGAGTCAGTTGTGGGGTACTGAGTAAAAGAAAATACTGTAAATAGATTTTAGTAATGTTGTACACAGGGTAGGGAAGCATTTCATAATTGGTTAGTTTTTGTCCTGGTGCAGTTTTCTTACAGAATTTTTCTTCACAGGTATTTTTCAGATTTTTTTTTCCCCTCTTAGAAAGGACATATTAGCCAAAATGGCTAAGAGTTGTAATTCCTTTATAGCATGGAAGGCTGAAACTGGAACTTGGTTTTTCCCTGATCCTAATCTCTCTCCCACACATACCACTATATATTAGATATTATAATATATCAGTAGGTTAGGCTCTGGATAACTAGTTTTCCCTAGGGGCATACTTTACTAAGAAGAACCGATTTCCCTGATGTATTTCAAAATGCTTTATTTTTCTTTTACCTTGCTAAAACCTTGAGGGGATTTTTCTCTAATATTTACAGCAGGAACCTGGCTGAGCTCCTGCAGGTCAATATCAGACTATCATGGAGGTCTTCTCATGCTTGGGTCCCTAGAGTTATTAACTTTCAGAATTGTCCACACAGTGCCTCCAGCAACCCATTATCACAGTTTAAATTTACACTGCATAGGCCACTGGAGTAGTTTTTGTATTGAGTGTCTACTAAGTCAAGGTTCTCTGTATTTGCCTTTCCCTCCAATAATAGAAGGAAGTTTTCCTCCTTTTTTTTCTATTTTTGTTTTCCACTTCCTTATGAATCTGAAACAGATAGTCAGGTGTTTAAAGTTGAGAAGTGGGGGTGATCTGACAATAAATTTTCACGAAGTAATGAACTAAGGTGTGATGCAAAATTTTACTTCAACGCTAACCATAAAATAGCATAAAGAGCATGACGGCTTTACTTGGTGCATGAACTTAGAAAATGAGGCTAATAAAACTATAATTGGTGCTGGTATTGGAATAGGCAAGATTAAACCCCTTCCAGAGAGAAGTTAAACAGAAATAAATATCTATGATAAGATCAAGAAAGTGGACCACCACAAGTTCAAAGCTCTTTTTGAAAGTGCCCTAACAATATATATTTATGCAGACAGTCCCAAGTGAGGAAAATATGAGAGAAAACCTATAAAACAGAGCAATGTACTCCTGTAGGGTTTTTCCTCTATAGATTTTTGTATTCTCTCTTAAATGTTCATAATCAATATTTCAGCTGTCTCCTCCTCCTGAAATATTTTTTTCTGCAAGAAAAATAAATGAAACCATAAGGAACTTGCATAAGAGTTAAGACTAATTCTTCTTTCCCTGCAAAGAACATCTTCCCACTCCAGCATGAGTTCCATGGTTTTCTGAGAAGTTGATAGCCATAATTAATTCCCATGCTGTGTAAGTCAAGAGGGACTGAGCTGCAATCTGACCATTGACAAGTGAAATATTCATGGCACATAGTTGATCATGACTGTTTCTTTTCCCCATGCTGACCTATCAAGGCACTTTATCAGGAGACCAAAGTAGTAGAGAGAATAGTAGTAGATTACCCTCTTCGCCCCACTTCAAATAAGCAACATGCTGTTAAAGAATAGATGAATTTTCATTCTAAGTATTTTTACTTTAATTAGGGAGAGGGAAGTGGCCAGAGCGATAGTGCAGTGGTGGGGTGTTTGCCTTGAACGCGGCTGACTCAGGATGGCCCTGTGCTTGATTCCCAGAGTCCCATATAAGTCCCCCAAGCCAGGAGTCATTTCTGAGCACATAGCCTGAACATCACCCAAAAAACAAAAACAAAAACAAAGAAAAGGGAGTGAAGGTATTTAAGTTCCTTATGTAAAGGAATAAAAACTAAAAGTTACAAAATAATTCATGCATCATAGTGAACATTTCCAGAAGCGTAAGTTGGACATTTATATATTTCTCATCTTTTTTTGTTTCAATTGCAAACTTTAAAAGACTGAGGTCATTTTATTATCATTTTAGCTAATTGTTAAATACAACTTTAAATTAATTGACTATAGTACCAGTAAATAAAATAGATTGGAGAAATTTTGTTACGGAGAATATGATTATATGTAAGTCAAGAGAAAAGGAGAGGTTTCAAAATATTTTCTTTCTACACTTGTGGTCTCCAGAATATAAAAGAAAATCATAGTTTTGTTGTTGATGATGTTTTTAAAGAAATCATTTTTACTGCCTAAACTATACATGTTGTGATTGTTGTGGTACTTTATTGAAGTGATTTTGATAAAAATAATGCCACTGTACCTCTATTTTAAAAAGCCTTATATTTGAGAGAGGAGAGAGAGGGAGGGAGGGAGGGAGAGAGAGAGAGAGAGAGAGAGAGAGAGAGAGAGAGAGAGATTAAATATCTGCCCCAGAGGCAAGCAGCAGAGAGGAGTGGGACAGAACCTTCGGACATCATTAGCAAGAAATGTTGAGTGGTGAAGGGTCATACCGTTGTAAGACTGAAATTCCACTTACATACTTAAATAAAGTAATTATATTTTTTTCTTTTCTTTTTCTTTTTTTTTTTTTGTTTTTTGGGCCACACCCATTAGATGCTTAGGGGTTACTCCTAGCTAAGTGCTCAGAAATTGCCCTTGGCTTGGGGGGACCATATAAGACGACATATAAGACCATATAAGAATCGCGGTCCTTCCTTGGCTAGTCTTGCAAGGCAGACACCTTACCTCTAGCGCCACCTCGCCAGCCCCAAAAGTAATTACTAAAAAAAAAAAAATAGCCTTAGATGGATCTCTGTTCTGCACCAGGTGTATCAGACTGTTGTTTGGTGCTAAAGAAAAAAAATTCTGCATTATAAATTTCTCACATAATTCTCATGAACTGCAAAATCTACCTCCAAATATGTTATGGACAGTGTTATATAATACACTAAATATAGTATATTTTCCTAAATAACGTACCTGAATATTCTATTCAAAGATGACTGCACAGTGTCATCAATAGTGACTCTGCTTTTCCCTAGAATCCATACTATACTTAGTAACAATGACATACCAGAGGAAAGACCAGGTGAGTCAACCTTTGTTGAGACCTCTGAAGGCACAGCATGCAAGTCATTGGAGATTCATGAATTTAGAATCAGGAACTACAGAAAGAATATTGCTTACAGAAGAACTAGAGGAACTGCTAGAAAGGGTGTAAGGAGAAAAAGAACAGAATCAATTGCCCTTGGCAATTCCAGCTGATTTGTAATCTAGTTCAGCCTTTTATCTAGCTTCCCTCAATTTTCATAAAATTTATGACAATAATTCACCTGCATTATTATTCTCTTGCCTAGACTTGCAGAAACTCTTCTGAAGATGACATTCAGAAGGTTATCCTGCAAAGTGGGAAGAAGATGCACTCTGACTTGTGTGACAATTCCTGGGAGAAACACCCTTCAAAGGTGCCATATAGTCCTCTAAGTCTACTTTGTATTTTATTTCTTATGACTCTATTCATAACCCTTTTTCAAATGCCACCATGAGCTGACCCAGCTGTAAGTTAGTTACTGCTAATAAGATCAAATAAACCTATAACTCTCCTTCAAGGTTTCCTGGAATGTCTTTACTCTTCTTACTCTAAGTTTATCTCAAGACTAGAATGAATACTTAGAGAACTGTAGATGAATGCTTTGTAAGTTAAAGCTTACTAACAAGCAAAGGGAATTCCTATACAAAAAATTAATAACATAAATAAAATATACAGGATATTCCTCCATTCTCTCAAATTTGGTGCTTTTAAAGTGCATATAGTAGATCTGTTTCTGTTATCTGAAATATTAAATATTTAAAGCATGTATTTTGTTACTGATCTATGTAATAAACTGGCTAGCAGTCACAATGCCTCCTATCTTGGACTATTTCTCAACTGAAGATTATAGATAGTCTATAACTAGTTTTTCTATGCTTTTCCTGATATGGTCTATGCCCAGCATGGCCTTCAATTCAGTGCTTTCTGAAAAATAGAAAGATTTCTTCTCTGTTATAATATACCCCAATATTAAATGACACCAAACCACAGGCACCAGCAAATCCCTGATTAATAGAATTATGTATCACTTTCTATCACGGCTTCCAAAGGAAGCTAATGGTAATATACATAATGACATGCCACATGCTTCAAATATTATCAGCATGTCCTGGAAAGATTATTTATTGCCTATGGAAAGAATTTATCAAAGGGAAGGGCCAATATCAGTTGGCAAGCTGGTTTCCACATTGCCTGAAAAACTACCCTGTGTGTAGTTATTTAAAAGATTTTTTCCCCTTTGCCAGCTAATTTGTTATCTGTTGTCAAACAATTTTATTTGGTATTATTACTCACAAAATAATATAAGCACAATTAAACTTACAAACTAAATTGACATGGTTAAAGTTAAATATTTCCATAAACATACCATATTATGCAAAACGAGAAATGCCATAAAAATTGTGTTAGTGCTGAGCAAAATGTGGAGTAGGAATCCTGTGCTATAATGATTTAAAATGGTCATCTTGGGGGTAAGATAATGCCTCAGTTTCCTGGACTGTACTTTAGTAAACTATTACATAGGAGTTAGTTGAAAAGTAGAGAACAAATACCAATGACTTTGTCCAGAGTCTGGCAGTCGTTGATGCTAAATATCCATGTTTGTTCCTGAATTCTCAAAAAACATATTATTCTGTTTTACAGAGCATTAATGAAAATCAAGTAAAACAATTTATACAAGAGATCTTACTTCACTTTATAGCATTCAACATCACAAAACACAGTGTCTCCAGACAATTTTGTTTTTAAAAAGCACCTTGATCCATCAAAATAAAGCATAAATCTTTCAGACACTATGATATGCTCTGTAATTTGCAAAATAACTGAAATACTGCCTCAAATGGTGTACACAATGCACAACCACATACAAATGTCAGTAAATAACTCTATTTTTCAATAGCAATTGTTCATTAATAAACATGGACTATAAATAAGACCTGGACATGAGACTATACTCTTATCTTGGCATAAGAAAGACTTTTTAAGGTAGAGAGGTATGAATAAAAACTAATTTGGATATGTAAGGAGGCAAATATAATTTACAAATGCAGAAAAATTTGGCCTGGATTAATAAAGCACATAGTAAAAAACATAAGCAGAAATATAAAATAGTGTGTGTGGCAAAATACAATTAATTATGTACTCAATTTTTGTATAGCCTGAGATAAGTAGAAGTTAAAATCAAGTCAATCTTGATTCTGAGAGCAATAGGAGCTCACATCATGAGTCTAACTCCTATTTGCATTTAGAAAGATTAGCTTGGAGAATTAATTTCAGGCGCAAAGAGAAAGGTAATGAAGTGGATTGACTAGCAGCTTACTAAATACCTGGGAATACAAATGATTTGCTTCTAAATAGTGTTAGATAAGAAAAAGATGAGTGTTAGCAAATGTATGAACAGTAGTCTCAAGACTGTTTGAAAAGGGCACTGAGAGAGAGGCAAAAAGCAAAATCTAGAGCAAGTCCAAACTCACAAGCAGAATTGTAGCATTCTAGACACATATACACAGAACAAAAGAAAATGGCAAATTTGGCTGCCAAGGGGTTGTTTTTGTATCTGGAAAGTGCTTGAGAATGATTTGGTCATTGAAAAGACTTAAAGCTCCTTGACTTTAAGTTAAAGAGAGCGGACAAATCCTCACCAACCACAGTAGGTTTGCAACTAGCCAACACACTTCCAGCCACAGTGCACAGCCTGGAAAAGTTCACATGATGCACAACTGGCAGTGATTGTGCAGAAAATTGACACAGACTCTTGGACTTCAGAGTTCTTCCAGATAAGATCTTTTACTCTGGAAGAAGACTTATAACTTGTTTTAATAAACTTTCATCATGTTTCAGGGACTTTGGAGATTCTTCTAAGCTACTGAATTCCAAATCTCATATTATACCTGAAATCTACATTCATAGAAGAAACACAGAAAAACTGTATGCTACAAAATATTTCACATGTGCCATATAGAACAAATATGTTCCTAGGCAGTGTATCCTTGTGTGAAAGTTATAGCATATAAGAAACAAGCACAAAGCCCATAATCTATTACACACCTAGCTATATAAATGGGCCACTGTGTGATTCATCACTGCCCAAAATTTTAAAAGCAAATCACAATGTACAAGCAGATGACTATATTTCTATAGGGATAGAGTGAACTTTCAGAAAACCCATCACAGGGTCAGTTCCAAGAATACTGAACTATCTCTTGTCCCCAAGAAAGCAATGAGCAAATGTGAAATGTTCCTGCTCTTTTGTTTATTTTTAAATATTGTGGTGTGCAGACTTCCACAATTCATTTTTAATTCTATATCATACCCAACTGTGCTCAGGGCCTACATCTAAATATGTGCTCAGAAATCACTCATCACAAGGCTCAGGAGATTATATATTACTCTGAGGATTGAACCCGAATCAACATTAGGTAAAGTAACTTATCCACTGTAATACAGCTCCAATCCCTAAAATTCTGCTTTGTATAAAGTGAGAGGAAAAAGAAAATCACTTTGAAAAAGGACTGTACAACTCACACCAGTATCTGGTGGGAATGTTCTTACAGCAGTTATGCAAACAGCATTTATCAGAGAAAATGTGTGCCTGCCAACTTTCTATATTGTTTGTCGGGGGATAATTGAGGGACTCTCCCAGGGATTTTTGGCCAACTGAAACAGTACTTCATAGCAAGGACTCAAAGATATGGTTCTTTTCAGACTAGACATGCCAGTGAATACTCAGGCCACCCCCAAAAGAACTCATGAGATTCTAGGGCCACACTTAGTTGTGCTTAAAAGTCTCCCAGAGCTGTACCTGGAAATTCAAAGCAGACCATATAGTGTTTGAGATCATACCATGGTCATCAATCTGGTCTCGGGTTCTACTTTTATTTTTGTGGTTTTCTGTCATGTGTTTCTCTGTAAAATCACTCTCCTCTGTTTCTTGGTGTCTATAATTTCTCAAACTTTTAATCAATCAAAAATTAATGATATTTTTTTTCTTAGCACAAATATGCTCTTTTTCAAATACCATATTTTTGTCATCTTAGAATTTTAAGTGGGAAGGAGTCTGTCCATATGTGTTCTTTGTGCCATCTTGATCTAATCTCCTGACTAATTTTACGGCCCATGGATTCCAATATGTTAATATGTTTGTCATTGCCTGAAAACAATATTGACACAAAGATGGTTATTAATGGTGAGAATTAGCAATGCATGGAGGTAGTTGGAAGTGAGTCAGACATTTCTCATCACCCAATTTTATTTTCTATAACATTGTGCTGTTAAGACTATTTATGATATATTTATATAATTATACTCTATGATATTTACACAATGGCAAAATTGCCTAATGACACATTTTTCTAAGCATATCCCTATTGGTAAGTAACACATGGCAGTATTTACTAAATATAGGCAGAATGTAGGAAAACAGAAATAGCCCAGATCATTAGCCCAGAAAGACAAATATGACTCTTGAACTATTAGTATTTTTCATAAACATCGTTTTATATTTTTAGTTTAGGTCTGAAGATATTGAAAATCTAAGTTGCACAAAATGATCAGCTTCTTTTTATAAAGGTCAACTTCTAGATCTTTCTGTTGTTAGCAGTTGATAGTTAGCAATTTTTATATCCCATAAAAACAACTATTTAAACTATACCAAAGATATATAAAAATGGGAAAAGATAAGCATTATTAAAGAAGTTAATGTTAATGTTTGTCCTAATTATAATTATGCAATAATGTTGACTTTCTTTCAAAAATAACATAATTATACTTTATAGCCATGAAGATGATTTACCATATTTTTAGCTCTATAAGATTCACCTAACCATAAGACACACATAGCTTTTAGATGTTCTCCTCCCCTGCACTAAGGCTTCAACTCCAGGTGGCACTCCCTCCATAAGAAGGAATTTTGGGGAGGGAAAAGTGCGTCGTATGATACAAAAATACAGTACTTTCTTTAGTAGAGGATCGTTCATGATGAGGGGATGGATGTAGAGTCTGTTACTAGATCTGCTAAAATTCAAATCTGCAGATGTGAAACATCGTAACACTGTTTCTCACATATGTAAAATCTTCAAAAATCCATGTAAAAGTAAACCATAGGTAAAACTAATTTTTAAGCTAAACAATAAATGTTAACCTGCTATTTTCAAGATCTGATAATAAATTTGGATAGGAAAAGGAGGAGGAGGAAATGGAGGAAAAGAGAGAGGGAACAAAGGAAGAAGGAAGGAAGAGGGTAAACAGAAAGCTTTATTTCTGAAGATCTGCTTGAAGGCTCATTTGAATTCCAAAAGGCATCACTATAAGACTTTAGGACCCAAAGCCTTAAAAGTAGGATAAGAAGAAAAATGAATTTAGCACAACACTCATTGTATACAATTGAAGAATTATTTTTCAACCCATAGGTTCCAAGTAACTAAAGTTCTGTGCAGAGATTTTTTTTTTTATGCATAATTTTTTTTTATTTAAACACCTTGATTACATACATGATTGTGTTTGGGTTTCAGTCATAAAAGGAACACCACCCATCACCAGTGCAACATTCCCATCACCCAAGTCCCAAATCTCCCTCCTCCCCACCCAACCCCCGCCTGTACCCTAAACAGGCTCTACATTTCCCTCATACATTCTCAATATTAGGACAGTTCAAAATGTAGTTATTTCTCTAACTAAACTCATCACTCTTTGTGGTGAGCTTCCTGAGGTGAGCTGGAACTTCCAGCTCTTTTCTCTTTTGTGTCTGAAAATTATTATTACAAGGGTGTCTTTCATTTTTCTTAAAACCCATAGATGAGTGAGACCATTCTGCGTTTTTCTCTCTCTCTCTGACTTATTTCACTCAGCATAATAGATTCCATGTACATCCATGTATAGGAAAATTTCATGACTTCATCTCTCCTGACAGCTGCATAATATTCCATTGTGTATATGTACCACAGTTTCTTTAGCCATTCGTCTGTTGAAGGGCATCTTGGTTGTTTCCAGAGTCTTGCTATGGTAAATAGAGCTGCAATGAATATAGGTGTAAGGAAGGGGTTTTTGTATTGTATTTTTGTGTTCCTAGGGTATATTCCTAGGAGTGGTATAGCTGGATCATATGGGAGCTCGATTTCCAGTTTTTGGAGGAATCTCCATATCGCTTTCCATAAAGGTTGAACTAGACAGCATTCCCACCAGCAGTGGATAAGAGTTCCTTTCTCTCCACATCCCCGCCAACACTGTTTATTCTCATTCTTTGTGATGTGTGCCATTCTCTGGGGTGTGAGGTGGTATCTCATCGTTGTTTTGATTTGCATCTCCCTGATGATTAGTGATGTGGAACATTTTTTCATGTGTCTTTTGGCCATGCGTATTTCTTCTTTGTCAAAGTGTCTGTTCATTTCTTCTCCCCATTTTTTGATGGGGTTAGATGTTTTTTTCTTGTAAAGTTCTGTCAGTGCCTTGTATATTTTGGAGATTAGCCCCTTATCTGATGGGTATTGGGTGAATAGTTTCTCCCACTCAGTGGGTGGCTCTTGTATCCTGGGCACTATTTCCTTTGAGGTGCAGAAGCTTCTCAGCTTAATATATTCCCATCTGTTAATCTCTGCTTTCACTTGCTTGGAGAGTGCAGTTTCCTCCTTGAAGATGCCTGTAATGTCCTGTAGTGTTTTGCCTATGTGCTGTTCTATATATCTTATGGTTTTGGGGCTGATATCGAGGTCTTTAATCCATTTGGAGTTTACCTTTGTACATGATGTTAGCTGGGGGTCTAAGTTTAATTTTTTGCAAGTGGCTATCCAATTGTGCCAACACCACTTGTTGAAGAGGCTTTCCCTGCTCCATTTAGGATTTCCTGCTCCTTTATCAAAAATTAGATGGTTGTATCTCTGGGGAACATTTTCTGAGTATTCAAGCCTATTCCACTGATCTGAGGACCTATCCTTATTCCAGTACCATGCTGTTTTGATAACTGTTGCTTTGTAGTACAGTTTAAAGTTGGGAAAAGTAATTCCTCCCATATTCTTTTTCCCAATGATTGCTTTAGCTATTCGAGGGTGTTTATTGTTCCAAATGAATTTCAAAAGTGTCTGATCCACTTCTTTGAAGAATGTCATGGGTATCTTTAGAGGGATGGCATTAAATCTGTATAATGCCTTGGGGAGTATTGACATTTTGATGATGTTAATCCTGCCAATCCATGAGCAGGGTATGCGTTTCCATTTCCGTGTGTCCTCTCTTATTTCTTGGAGCAGAGTTTTATAGTTTTCTCTGTATAGGTCCTTCACATATTTAGTCAAGTTGATTCCAAGATACTTGAGTTTGTGTGGCACTATTGTGAATGGGGTTGTTTTCTTAATGTCCATTTCATCCTTATTACTATTAGTATATAGAAAGGCCATTGATTTTTGTGTGTTAATTTTGTAGCCTGCCACCTTGCTATATGAGTCTATTGTTTCTAGAAGCTTTTTGGTAGAGTCTTTAGGGTTTTCTAAGTAGAGTATCATGTCATCTGCAAACAGTGAGAGCTTGACTTCTTCCTTTCCTATCTGGATTCCCTTGATATCCTTTTCTTGCCTAATCGCTATAGCAAGTACTTCCAGTGCTATGTTGAATAGGAGTGGTGAGAGAGGACAGCCTTGTCTTGTGCCAGAATTTAGAGGGAAGGCTTTCAGTTTTTCTCCATTGAGGATAATATTTGCCACTGGCTTGTGGTAGATGGCCTTCACTATATTGAGAAAGGTTCCCTCCATTCCCATCTTGCTGAGAGTTTTGATCAAGAATGGGTGTTGGACCTTATCAAATGCTTTCTCTGCATCTATTGATATGATCATGTGGTTTTTATTTTTCTTGTTATTGATGTTGTGTATTATGTTGATAGATTTACGGATGTTAAACCAGCCTTGCATTCCTGGGATGAAACCTACTAGATCGTAGTGGATGATCTTCTTAACGAGGCATTGAATCCTATTTGCCAGGATTTTGTTGAGGATCTTTGCATCTGCATTCATCAGTGATATTGGTCTGTAATTTTCTTTTTTGGTAGCGTCTCTGTCTGGTTTAGGTATCAAGGTGATGTTGGCTTCATAAAAGCTATTTGGGAGTGTTTCTGTTTGTTCAATTTCATGAAAGAGTCTTGCCAAGATTGGCAGTAGTTCCTCTTGGAAAGTTTGATAGAATTCATTAGTGAATCCATCTGGACCTGGGCTTTTGTTTTTCGGCAGACATTTGATTACTGTTTTAATTTCATCAATGGTGATGGGGGTGTTTAGATATGCTACATCCTCTTCCTTCAACCGTGGAAGATTATAAGAGTCCAAGAATTTATCCATTTCTTCCAGGTTCTCATTTTTAGTGGCGTAGAGTTTTTCAAAGTAGTTTCTGATTACCCTTTGAATCTCTGTCATATCAGTAGTGATCTCTCCTTTTTCATTCCTGATACGAGTTATCAAGTTTCTCTCTCTCTCTTTCTTTGTTAGGTTTGCCAGTGGTCTATCAATCTTGTTTATTTTTTCAAAGAACCAACTTCTGCTTTCGTTGATCTTTCGGATTGTTTTTTGAGTTTCCACTTCGTTGATTTCTGCTCTCAGCTTTGTTATTTCCTTCTGTCTTCCTATTCTTGGGTCCTTTTGTTGAGCATTTTCTAGTTCTATTAGCTGTGTCATTAAGCTACTCAGGTAAGCTCCTTCTTCCTTCCTGATGTGTGCTTGCAAAGCTATAAATTTTCCTCTCAGTACTGCTTTTGCTGTGTCCCATAGGTTCTGAGAGTTTGTGTCTTTATTGTCATTTGTTTCCAGGAACCTTTTTATTTCCTCCTTGATTTCATCTCGGACCCACTGGTTATTGAGCATGAGGCTGTTTAACTTCCAGGTGTTAAAGTGTTTCTTCTGAGTCCCTTTGGAGTTCACAAATAATTTCAGAGCCTTGTGGTCAGCGAAGGTAGTCTGCAAAATTTCTATCCTCTTGATCTTATGGAGGTATGTTTTATGTGCCAGCATGTAGTCTATCCTGGAGAATGTCCCATGTACATTGGAGAAGAATGTGTATCCAGGTTTCTGGGGATGGAGTGTTCTATATATATATCCACTAGGCCTCTTTCTTCCATTTCTCTCCTCAGGTCTAGTATATTCTTGTTGGGTTTCAGTCTGGTTGACCTGTCCAGTGTTGACAAGGCCGTGTTAAGGTCCCCCACAATTATTGTGTTGTTGTTGATATTATTTTTCAGATTTGTCAACAGTTGTATTAAATATTTTGCTGGCCCCTCATTCGGTGCATATATGTTTAGGAGAGTGAATTCTTCCTGCTCTACGTACCCCTTGATTAATATAAAATGTCCGTCTTTGTCCCTTACAACCTTCCTGAGTATAAAGTTTGCATTATCTGATATTAGTATGGCCACTCCAGCTTTTTTATGGGTGTTGTTTGCTTGGATAACTTTTCTCCAGCCTTTTATTTTGAGTCTATGTTTGTTCTGACTATTCAGGTGCGTTTCTTGTAGGCAGCAGAAGGTTGGATTGAGTTTTTTGATCCATTTAGCCACTCTGTGTCTCTTAACTGGTGCATTTAGTCCATTGACGTTGAGAGAAAGAATTGTCCTGGGATTTAACGCCATCTTTATTTCAAAATTTGGTGTGTCTTTTGGGTAGTCTTGTCTTAGATTAGGTCTTTCAGTTTTTCTCTTAAGACTGGTTTTGTGTCTGTGAAGTTTCTGAGCTGTTTTTTGTCTGTGAAACCATGTATTCTTCCATCAAACCGGAAAGTGAGTTTTGCTGGGTATAGTATTCTGGGTGAAGCATTCATTTCATTCAGTCTTGTCACAATATCCCACCACTGCTTTCTGGCATTGAGCGTTTCTGGTGACAGGTCTGCTGTAAATCTCAGGGAAGCTTGCTTGAACATGATTTCCCCTTTTGATCTTGCTGTTTTCAGAATTCTGTCTCTATCTGTGGGATTTGTCATTGTGACTAGGATGTGTCTTGGGGTGGTTTTTCTGGGGTCTCTTTTGGTTGGTACTCTTCGGGCATGCAGGATTTGATCACATATATTCTTTAGCTCTGGAAGTTTCTCTTTAATGATGTTCTTGACCGTTGATTCTTCCTGGAAATTTTCTTCCTGGGTCTCTGGGACTCCAATGATTCTTAAGTTGTTTCTGTTGATCTTATCATAGACTTCTATTTTCGTCTGCTCCCATTCTTTGACTAATTTTTCCATTGTCTGCTCATTTGCTTTAAGTTTTTTGTCCAATCTCTCCTGCTGTATGGAATTGTTATGTGTCTCATCTTCCACAGCACCAAGTCTATTCTCAGCTTCTGATACCCTGTCCCAGAACTTATCCATTTTGTCATTCACTTCGTTTACTGACTTTTTCAGTCCTGTTAGTTGACATGTTATTTCAGTTTGGAGTTTTGTCATTTCTGCCTTCATATTTTCTTGGTTCTTATTAGTGTTCTGTTCAACTCGATCCATGGTTTCTTGGAGTCTGTTGAGCACCTTCCATATTGCTAGTCTAAAGTCCTTATCTGAGAGGTTGATTAGTTGTTCAGTCATTATCTGGTCCTCAGAATTGTCATCTTCATTCTCTATGTCTGATGCTGGCCTGCGTTGTTTCCCCATTGTCACACTTGTATTGTGGGTTTTTCTACATGTTGTGGTGGTATTCATTGTCTATATGATGTAGGCAGCACACTCCTCTGGCTCCTCCCTTTCTGGATGGGCTGACTTGCCTCTAAGGGAGGGGAGTCCTCCGTGGATGAAGCCTCACACTGGGTCAAATCTTAGGCCCGAGCATGCAACAGAGAAGACAGTCCAGAGAGAAATGTTTGCTTCTGTGATATAGCGCCGTTCTTAGTGTGATTTTTCCTTTTTGTTGCAATGGAGTTCTTTCCTTAGAAAGAGTGCATGGCCGCGTAGCGAAGCGGAGCGGCCGTGCTCCTCTGAGCCTCTTTTTGCCCCACTCGCAAGAGTTTCACGCAAGAGGACAGTAGACAGACATAGACAGGTCACACTCACAGTCTTTCACAGTTGAGCCCCACTGGGCCGGTGTACTTTCACGGATTTTCCCCGCCTGGTGTCACACACAGGGAGCCAGCTCTTGCAAAGCTTAGCCGGTTTTTATGCTCTGAAGTCCCTCCCTGAAAATGGCGTCTGGGCGAGCGAGGTTTCTGGAGGCTCTTTTTGCCCCACTCGCAAGAGTTTCACGCAAGAGGACAGTAGACAGACATAGACAGGTCACACTCACAGTCTTTCACAGCTGAGCCCCACTGGGCCGGTGTACTTTTGCGGATTTTCCCCGCCTGGTGTCACACACAGGGAGCCAGCTTTTGCAAAGGTTAGCCGGTTTTTATGCTCTGAAGTCCCTCCCTGAAAATGGCGTCTGGGCGAGCAAGGTTTCTGGAGGCTCTTTTTGCCCCACTCGCAAGAGTTTCACGCAAGAGGACAGTAGACAGACATAGACAGGTCACACTCACAGTCTTTCACAGCTGAGCCCCACTGGGCCTGTGTACTTTCGCGGATTTTCCCCGCCTGGTGTCACACACAGGGAGCCAGCTTTTGCAAAGGTTAGCCGGTTTTTATGCTCTCCTGTGCAGAGATTTATGCCTCTGGAAAAGAAGTAAGGACATTCAAGCTGAGCCTTGACCTGTCTCTGTCTGTACATGCAAGTCCTGTTCAGATTTGCCCCACTGATGGATTCATCTGCTCAAGCATATTTGGTTTTATTTTTTTTCACTACTTCTTCAATTTCCAGACTCAACAATTTCTGGGTTTTGCTTTTCTTTTTTTCAGACTGGTACAAAACCAACCTTCTTCATAAAACAATATTTCATGCAAGGCCATTGGCTTTTTCCTGACCATATTTTGTCAATCCACTAGAATACTGTATGATAGGGAACCGGTAATGAAGAGTCAGTGGGAAGGAAGTAAGAGAAAGGGAAGAGGAGAGACTCCAGAAAAAGAAAAAGAAAGGAAGCAGCAAGGGAAATGAGATAGAAAAATGTCTTAGCTGGAAATCAGATAAAGCAGAGTAAATTTGTTTTGTAGCCAAACTTGTAAGAGAATGTGCAAGGTGGGAAAGGAAATCAGAAGATTTAACCTACCAAGCTCCAGGTATTAAACTAAACTCAATCTGTACATAGCTTTTGAGCTATCTCTTTTCATTTAATCCTTGAGTCATACCTTTTTTTTCCAGATAAGGAAAAGGAGACTTAAAGAATTATTTAGCTTGCCTAAAGCTACACAGTTAAAGTAAGGAGCCAAAGGTTTAAACTCCTGGATATTTCTGGCCTTAAGTCCAATGACATTTCTAGAAGAATTTGGAGCCAATTTAGTAGACATATTTTAAGCTGTCATTGGCTTGCAATATTTAAAAATGTCTCCATCCAGCACAATGATCTGACACACCAGCAATTATGATTTCAGATCCATGCTGCTGCAACTACAGTAGCTAATTAGATCAAGACAGGGATCCTGACACAAACCATAGTTCAGACTAGCTAATTAGATTAAGATCAATATAAAATCTTCTTAAGACAAAGGAGCAATTGGACATTTCTGGCAGAGATATCTGCAGGTTGAGTCAATAAGATAAGGACAAAAAACACATGTTAAAGAGTGTTTGTGTGCCAGAATTCTTTCTCCGCTGTCTTTAATGAAGTGAGCAATACCAGTTCCTCAGGAAATAGGAGCAAATTAAATAAACAGGGAATGAGAAGGGCTGCCTAGAAAAGGCCTGTGACTTGGGAGTCAGAAGGCCCAGTTTTAAATAACCTTTGTGCCTCAGTTTTGTCATTTCTAGATGGGACTTGAAATCTGCCAAGATGATTCAGACATTAGTATTTCTAGCTTAAAAGTGCATGGCCTGTTTTCACAGGCAATATATAATTTTTTATCATTATCGGAATGTTTAAATGGAGATGTCCTTATTATTTTCAGTTACAAAATTAAGAGCCTGAACTAAGAAAGTTAAGTGAATTTGTCAAATGTTTGCCAGCAGAAACAGAGCTCAGAATGTTCGAACTTCCACAAGCATGTTACACTAATAGCACACACTCATATATCTAAGACCCTACTCTTTCCTCCACTTAGATGTTAACTCATCCTTTACACATTCTGAAGATGACAGCTTTTTTGGAAATGCTAGTGCAAGTAATGACATCAATCCTTGGGATGAGGACAGTCTCATCCTTTCGATAAAGGACTTGAAAGGGGCAGGAGCGGTGTTGCGGCAGTAAGACGGACCGAGGTTCGATTCCCCAGCGTCCCATATGGTCCCCCAAGCCAGGAGTGATTTCTGAGCGCATAGCCAGAAGTAACCCTTTAGTGTCACCGGGTGTGGCCCAACATAAAAAAAAATAAAAACTCTAAAGGACTTGAAGTTATTTCCTATTTATTAGGAGCATCTTAAAGGAATGAGTTCAAAGTGCATGGTCCCCTAGACTAAAATTTTTTTAAGCTATCCTCAAATGGAATATATCAGGGTCCTCCATAGTATGTATTACCTATAGTGAAAGTTACTACTTTGCATCGGAGTCAATAAAACCAGCTATTGAAAGGAAATGATATGATATGCATGATATCCTTTCAAGAACAGTATTATAAACCACAATATGTAAAGAGTAAAAAAGTGGAAAAGAAAAAGAGGGAAAGAGAGACAGAGAAAAAAACTGACTGCCATAGCGACAGGCTGGGAGTGGGACAGGAGAGAAACTGGGAACATTGGTTGTCAGAAGTGTACACTGGTGAAAGAATGGGTGTTGAAACATTGAATGACTGAAACTCAATCATCAGAAACTTTCTAATTGTGTTTCTCAAGATGATTGAAAAAAAGAAGTGGGAAAAAAATGAAAAGAAAATCAGTTATTAAATAAAAGTAGTAATGCAAATAAAGTACTGAATACTTGTACAATATACATATATGATTTATTTAAATCAATTATGTTATTTATATATTATATTATTTTACTATAATATTTCATTAATATAATAGACTAAAATATATGGATCTAATCTACATATTTGATAGGAAGTTAATAGACTTGTAATTTAAAATAGTATTTATCTCTCAGCTTCTTTAATAGAAGTGGACTCCAAATCAGGAATGAAAATTTCAAAGTTGAGCATATTTAGAAAACTTGCACAAACTCAGCCTGTGAAACATGTTCTCAGAAAGGCTATATCTTGGGAAAGGGAACAAAAAACATTTTAATTGATAGATGACTCAGAATGAAAGCTTCTCTCATTCATAAAACAGTGGCTCTATATACTTTCTACCTTTCACTGTTCTCATTTTGAGTTTTGAGGTAATCCCTATGACCAGGTTTGATATTTAGATTCCTTGATAATGCACAACATTAAAAAGTCAATGAATTAATCCTTATGGAGAGACTGATTGATCAAACTGAGTTTAAAACCCTTGAAAAGTCAAAAAATGATACAAGAATGGCCAATGAGTGCTGCAGAGACCTTAGCTCTGTATCAGATCACATGACAGTGATCTGAGTCCTGGGACCTCTCTGTAGACAACCCCAAATAGAGATCCAAAAACTGTTCTAAAGATAGCAGGATGCTTTCTGAGAATGAGATTGGATGTATTAAAAAATATTGAGCAGCTGAAGTTATCCAAAGGAGTAGAGAGAGTACAATAATCAGACTTTTTTAAGCAGATCCTCAATATTATTGCAATCTCCCTATTACAAGTTATGTTCCCCAGTTGCCTAATATGAATTATCTTTCACATTTTTTGCAAGAGCATATTGTTAACCCAGATAGAAAAAAAAATTTACTCCAAACCCTCACTAATCAAATGAGTATAATTATAGTTCAAATTAGACATTATTTTACTAATAAACTTTCACATAAAACATTGCATATTAAACATTTTATGCACTGAAAAAGATTTAAAAATCCCATATATGTGTATATATGTATATAAGGTTTCCACTTAACTTTTGACTTTTACAACTTCTGGATTTTAGCTTTAAATGCAAAGCCCAAAACATATTACCACATTTTTCTACAGACCTCTCCTATCTAAATATTAACGTGTGACCCACAGAGGTCTCAATGAACTTGAATAGATTTTGACCCAAAGAATGAAGGAAACCTCATTTTCTGTGAGGAAAGAATAAACTTAAAATTTAAAGTTAAAAATAAAGTTAAAATAAAATAAAATAAAAATAAATAAAATAAACTTAAAATTTAAAGTTAAAAATAAAGTTAAAATAAAATAAAATAAAATAAAAATAAACTTAAAATTTAAAGTTAAAAATAAAGTTAAAATAAAATAAAATAAAATAAAAATAAACTTAAAATTTAAAGTTAAAAATAAAGTTAAAATAAAATAAAAATAAAAATAAAGTTAAAAATAAAGTTAAAAATAAACTTAAAATTTAAAGTTAAAAATAAAGTTATCAGAGAATATCTGGCTGTATACTTTAATAGTTTAAACAAGTTTCACCGAATAAAATTGCATTTTTCTAGTTCAGAATCAGCTGAGCTCACAGGTTTTTGAATAACCTAGTCTCAAATTACAACATTTTATTCAACATCAGCAGGACTATTGTAATTTTATCCCTCCCTTCTTGGACATTACAATAAAGCAATATTTAATGAAAGAATAGTATTTAAGGACCCGATATAGCTATATGCCCTTTTGTGTAAAGTAGCAGGTTACAGAGACCTGTAGAGGTGATTACTAAAGCCTTACATTTTGGAGATTTCTGCAGTAAGTTGAAAGCACAGACATTTATCATAGAGGTGATAATGCCTCAGTGGGGATTCTCTATGCCTTCTACTTCAATTTGAAAACAATTAATTCCCAACATGAGTGGGTGTGTCCATATTTATCTAAGAAGAATTTTTCAACGTAAATTCTAGCTCCTTTTATTTTTTCTTTGTTTGGGGGGGTCACCCTTGTGGTAGGCTTTCTCCTGCTTCTGGCCTCAGTGATTACCTGGTGGGCATGTGGGAATTCAAGTTGGGTTCTGCTGCACACAAAGCAAGCAGCCTACTCTGCAGTATTTCTTGAGCCCTACTTTCTAACGTTCCTTGTGAAAATAGCAAATTCTGTAGTGTCTCTGTCTTACCTCTTAGGTCTTTTTGTTTATGCTGAGTTTCAGATTACCCCTGAGCTAACAGTCTGGGTCTGGGATCTTGTCTGGGAGTAGGCTGACAAGGGGCAGCACTCTGGTAGCACTGGAAAATCTCTGACACCTTAAATCTTTCTTTTACAGGCCACAATAATTATAAAGGACTTCTCATAGAGTAGAACATAGGGGAGAATACAAAAAAATTATTTCGGAAATGGAGCATGTCTATGTCTGGCTTTATACCAATGTTCGTAGGACATACCTTCATTCAAACTTTTGGTTTGATTTGGCCAGAAGTGCTCAGGGGCTTGTCCTAGCTCTGTGCTCAGGAGTTACTCCCAGATAAGGATCCAGATCCTGAGGTTTGAGCCATTAAGGCAAACAGTCTACACTCCCTACTATCACTGCGGCCCACTTCATTCCACCCTTGTATGTTAGCAACATCAGAAGCACTGCTTCCATCTTGGATTTGGAATCAAGGCTTAAAAAAACTAAGTACCATTTCCAGAGCAAAGAATTCAGAAGGTGAAAAGTGAGATCATTCCCAAGCCTCAAATATTTCCTGTTCTCAATCTCTCACCACAAACCATTATACCATCTTTATTTTATCGACTCAGTGTTTCACCTATTTGGTACAGACATATTTTTATGTTCAGAACAATGCCTCGACTTGTGATATTTTAATAAACACTAACCATTAGGGTTCTTTCTTAATTGTGGAGTAGAGATATTTTCAATAGTTATACTCAAAAAACATTGCCAACCATCATCCTTCAATCAAGTACCTTAAGTTGAATAGAAAATACAATACAAATAATATAGTTATTTTTCCCTAGGATATGGTCATTTTTGTGACAGACCATAAACACACACAATCCAAGATCCATGACCATACATTAAATTGCTTTTCTGTCAAGTAATATGTCAATTTTACACAAGAAATGTTCATTATGTGACTATCGGCTAGGCAGGTAACTAACATATTGATATAATTTAGCAATCTTAATTTAATTCAAATACATTTTAATTTATTTAGTTATACAGTTCACTTGATCCTCTCAATTTTTATGACATAGGCATCCTTATTTCACAGAGAAAAATTAAGACTAAATAAGGACACTAAACTTGAATAATCACACAACTGTTACAAAGGTAGGATTAAAAATCCATGCTCTCTAGCTTTTTTTAATTAAAATAAATATTAGTTCTATTAGTCTTAGACAACTAATATTTTTAGTTTTTCTATATGCTTCCTTTATTTCTGATATTAATTTCCAGTCTCCCACAGTCACATTTGTGAATGAACTGTTTTATGCTGATGTCATCAATTAGCTTTGATTGTTTTATTAGAAGCAGGGAGAGAAGAGATCTCTCCTACCCCATCTGTCATAAAACCCTTACTTAAAAATTGCTTGGTGGAGACACGGTACTCCAAGGCAGAGATAAAAGGAAGATTTAAAATGCATGATGTGGGGCCGGGTAGGTGGCACTGGAGGTAAGGTGTCTGCCTTGCAAGCGCTAGCCAAGGAAGGACCGCGGTTCGATCCCCCGGCGTCCCATATGGTCCCCCCAAGCCAGGGGCGATTTCTGAGCACATAGCCAGGAGTAACCCCTGAGCGTCAAATGGGTGTGGCCCAAAAACAAAACAAAAAAAAAATAAAATAAAATGCATGATGTGAATCTGTCCTAGAGACTAATCATATGCAGTGGGGAGGGAAAGTCTGGTTTGTTGGTGTTATCAGCTATGTATTATCTCTTTCATCTATTTATCGTCAGGGCTATCATTAAGAAGATTAAGAACCAGGGCCTACAAATAGTCCTGAAATTTTTGTCTTTCATTAGTGACTTATTATTATTATTACTCAAGACCTCCTTTTTTCCAGCAAAGACAATGATTTCTTAGTCTGCATCAGGATGCAATCCATAGAGAATTCATCAGAGCTAAGGAAATATTAAATGCTATTTTCCACTACTGTATCCTATTGTCAGGGGCCATCTTTGATAATAATGGCTTTAATTTATAAAAAAAATAAATAATATAACAGTGACACCAAGAATCTATGTTCAAATAAATCTGTCACAGATTGGTACAAATGAACATAGTTAAATGAAACTAAACTATAAATAAATTTCTACATCAGCATGTGATGGAAAATGTTTAGCAAAAAATTGAAATAAAATGGGAGTATCTTTAGTCAACAGGGCATTTTCACTTTGAAATATGAGCCATTTTGCATTTTTCTTTTGAAATTTTAAGATACATTAAATCATTTTCCAGAGAAAACAGATGTCATGCATCTTATATTATCAGACAATCCACATGCATATTAGTATATGTACTCTTTTGTAACTTAAGTAACAATATTACCTTGCATTATATTTGTGGTGCTCATCGGAATAACTGAATTTATGGTCTTATAAATAACCTAGTGTGTAGTGTTGTCACTTTGAATGGAAAATGTTTTTTCCCCTTTTAAAAAATACATGTATTTGCTGTTTGAAATTAATGAAATTCATTTCCAGGAATGTTCCCTTGTATAAGAAAAGTCATCTGCCTAGAGCAGTTGAACAAAGACATCTTTGTAATTCTTTTCTTCTTTTCAGATTTCATTTTATTGATTACTCGAGGAAAAATGCCTAGATTGCTTTATGGCATAGAAGGAAAGTACATGTATAGAACTTTAATGCAGAAGATAAGCTGGATTGATCCCTTCAAATATTCATATCAAACATGGCTTATTAGAAACACCTTCAATCTAAACAAGCAGGCTCAAGAACAAAATAAAATATGCAGGAAGATCATTGTTGCTATAGAAGCCTGACATTTCCTTTCCATTATGACACCTACCTACAATGAGCAGAAAGAGGAAAGCACTTTTCTAAGATTTGAAATGCTGCTTTTCAAGGGCAATACTGATTTTTTTTAATCTGCCACCTATGAAAAAATTTATTGGATTTTTGAGATTTAAGTTTTGATGTTACCAAGATAGGAGTTTAAATCCAGGAGCAAGAGTTGTATTTGTCCAAAGTAGAGTTGATAATTTTACAACAAATCAGATCATTACAGAGTCATTCCCAAGTAGCTCTTCGATCAAAATCCCTTCTTTAAATTGTCATGGAGTTATAGATCTATGAACACAGTAAGTATGGTTACAGAAGGTTTTGGTGGAAGCTGTATATCAAGTTAAACAAATATAATCAAATCATCATAAAAGATTTCTTATTTGCTACCAGTTGAATTTCTTTATATTCTGTGCCCTCACAGTTGCTTACATAGGTTCTAATTCTAGGTCAGTGTTAGCATCTACATCTATTTTAGGAAAAAGAGTCCCTTCATCAGGGCTAATTCAGCCCCTGCAGTTCTTTTCCCTTTGTTTTAGAATTCTGTAGCTCAGAGCAACAATGTGCATCAATTGATGCCTGAGTTGATAACAGCCCTACTAACCAGAGTCCTTTCTGCTATAGTTTGGTCATTACATACAACCACTGCTTCAGGAATGTGAGCATCACTACCCTTTTTGCCTCTATTTTCTACTATTTACTTAATTAATTCTGTT
Source organism: Suncus etruscus (assembly GCF_024139225.1). Taxonomy (NCBI): domain Eukaryota; kingdom Metazoa; phylum Chordata; class Mammalia; order Eulipotyphla; family Soricidae; genus Suncus; species Suncus etruscus. The sequence goes on from NC_064859.1 coordinate 71,793,207, forward strand.
ACCAGTAACCACTTGTACAGATTCTGCCAGAAGTGACCACACCCTCAGTATTTCTTCATTTAATGTACTTGTCTATGATTGCACTTGGAATCTACCATTCAGCCTCATGGGAATGACTCTGTCTGCCACCTCTCAGATGCTCGCTATGCCATGAGAGTTGACTAAAAGGAATACATATTATGGCTAATGACCTATGGAAGTGAATCATGTTTTACAAATAAGCCCCCTGAATTAAAATCCAGTTCCAGAGATCAGAGTGATAGTACAGCGGTAGGACATTTGCCTTTAATGCTGCTAATCTAGGACAAACCAAGTTGGATTCCAGCCATCCTATTATGATCCCCTACCCTGCCAGGAGAAACTTTTGAGCACAGAGCCAGGAGTAACTCCTGAGCGCCATCGGGTATAGCCCCAAAACAAAACAAACAAAAATTCCAGCTCCAAAACATAATAGATAGATGCTGATCATTAGCCACAGATTGAATCTTCTCATCTCTGTTTTCTGATTTCTAGAACATGCAGCTCACTGTCTCTCTTCACGTGTAACACTCTTGCATCTTTTTTGATCATATTATGCCTCCTGCACCTGGCAGGACTTGAAAATTCATAGAAAAAGAATGAGTCGAAGTATGAATTTTATCTAGCTACTTCCCTATGAGTCTGCTTTGGGTTGCTCTGTAGGAATTTCCTGTGCATTTCAGGGCAGCACTATGGTAAGATGTTCTCTCTCTTTCAAATCCAGGTGTCTGTCTTATGGTCATTTCCTTCAGGAAAGCAGCAGCAGTAGTGCTTTTCAACATGTAGGCTTGTCCCCATCAGCACATGTAAATTGTTCCTTAGTCAATGAGCATACCTATACCTAACATAAGCAAGTTTTTGCCTCCTTTTAGAATCCTGACTAGTGATAACTGTCCCCATGAGTTCTGTGTGTGTGTGTGTGTGCTCTTTTGATTTTGTTTTGTATTATTTTTGTGTGTGATAGTGAAATCAATTAGTGTAATGGATACAAGTTCTATGTATTACAACTGGCATATCTAACAAAGATGCTCTTAGTGCAATATGCCTGGGTTCAAAATTGAATTCAATCACGGGACTGGGCAAAACATTCAGAAACCAAGCTGGGAAGTCTTGAAAGGTTTCTTTCTGCCTCTGCTCCCTCCTGCCATATCTACTCTCATCCTAAATGTGTGCAGTCAGCAGAATAATAATAATGCCCCTATAAGGGTGCCCAAGTTCTAATCCCTAGACTTTGTGACTATGCTAAATATTATGGTAAAGCAGAATTAGGGTTGCAGATGGAATTCAGGGTACTAATCAGCTAGACTTAAAATAGAGAGATTTATCATGGATTATACAGATAAGCTCATTATAATCACAAGGGTTCTTAAAAGTGGAAGGATATCTCTCCAATTTCTATTCAGGCTTTGCCATCCGATTAAAAATACAGGTACAAAGCTAAATAATTTATCTCTGTCCTGATCGTGCATTTTCAAATTAATGCTACCTCTCCTTCTCATACTATTCTGTGGTCTGGCGAGCTAGATGTGTTTAGCATATTTAGCTTGGCCCATGAATCAGTCTCTTCAAATTTTTTTCTACCTCCCCTCTTCAATTTTTTTTTTATCATCTGTTTGTCATTAAGTTCCTTCCAACCTGTCAATGGATGGGAGTAATTGTGTGTGTGTGTGTGTGTGTGTGTGTGTGTGTGTGTGAGTGTGTGTGAGAGACAGCAGCAATGTGAAAGGGGAAGCTTCACCAAAAGCATAACTTCTCTTGCGAGTCAAGAAATGACAGTCTTGTGTATATATGCTGCATAGGTTTTAAGAGATCATCTAGGACCATGATATAGTTCAGATGGTAGAACACATGTCTCAAATGTTTGAGGCAGTAAGTTCAATTCCTGGTTTAGAGAGAGGGAAAGAGACACATAGAGAGAGATAGAGAGAGACATAAAGATTATGCCTTCATTCATTCACCTGTCTCAGCCATGTTACTGAAATATAGCAGTGACTGAGACAGGAAGGTGGTGTTGACAATTGTAATTTTTCTGTGGTAAAAGTTGTACTTAATTAAAAATTATTTCTTTTCTTGGTGGAGGGCTCTCAAGCAATGCTACAAGAGACTTGGTGGTGATTTCTGGCAATATTTGGCCAACCAGGCTGAATTGTTCAATGCTTAGGCCTGGAGATGTGAGGTTGCTTGAGATTAGTTGTGCTGGGAGTCACCATGTTCATTTCACAGATCTTAGGAGCTACCAAGGTCATACCCAACAGTGCAGACACAACAGATCCATAGTGTGAGGTATTTGGGGATAAATTCTAGGAATACCCCCCCCACACACACAGGTGCTGGGGGTAAGTGGAGGGCATGAAGCACTGAAGATCACACTCAGTTTCTTAGGAACAAGACATCTGATTCAAACCATTAGGGTAACTATCTTGCCCTGATAATATGATATCTTAAATTGATAAATGAAAGTATAACTTGGGGAAAAAACAGATAGTATTAAAGAGGGGCCAAACCAATAGCACAGCAGATAGGGCATTTGCTTTGCATGTGGCCTACCCGAGTTTGATTCCCGACATCCCCTATGGTCCACCTAGCCTACCAGAACTGATTTCTGAGCACAGAGCTAGGGGTAACCCCTAAGCATTGTTGGGTGTGGCCCCAAACCCAAAATAAAAAGAGAAAGTAGTAAAATGACACTTCTTGGCATCGAGTATTTCATATCTGAGAATGGAATGAAAAAGTAAATACAAAATGGGTTGTCCCAGATAAAGTCTCCTTCATGGGTTCCACATAAAAGCCTTACCAATATATGGGTCAGACTATGCAAAATGAGCATAGCAAAAAAATACAAGATTCTCAGAATATTGCGAGGCAAGTTTTATCTGACTGCAAAGAGAAACCCTAGAATTCAAGGATGAAAGTGGTGCCATATACTGCTACACTGCTTTGCATTTTAAAAAGGCTGAAGTCATCTAATGTACTCAGCGATGTATATTTCAGCACTTGGACATAAGGAAAGAAAAAATCAAAGTGAACAAGGGGACACCTATTATTATGTCAGGGTAGCTATCAAAGAAAAGTTGATAGAAATTTTATCTAGAATGCCATTAATAAAGATGGAGACAAATGTTTAAAGTGGGTTTCACTTTGATGGTGGACTTAACAGAACTCACACCAAAATGATGGCTGAGAGAAAAGAGAGAAAAAGTCGTAAGAGAAATTGCCAAGTATGGGCCTGAGAAACTGATTGCCTGGGATCTTGGAGACTCAAGGGAAAGTGGAGATGGAAAAAGGCTGCTGGATAGAGGAATTTAAGAATGGGAACAGCAGATAGAAATGTAGGCGTTGAGAAGTTATCCATTAGCTGCATTAAGGTCACCCCAAAATGAGGAATTAGAAAGGATGTCCCATCACCAATCAGGAGGAATCAAATAGTATAGGAGATGGAGAAAAGTTCCCAGACAAGAAAATAAGGACCAACATTCAAGGCAGTCTGAATGCCAGGAAAATATTAGGAATCAGCAAGAAGCAAAATGACATCATCTAACTGCTAAGTCTTGAAATATCCTGGGGTCTCACATTGAGTTGTGGAGTTTTTCTCCACTCTGCCTTTCACAATATTCTAATTTGAAATCCTTGTTAGCTTGTGTTGAATAGGGAAAATGCTTTGCAAAAAGACGTTTATTGTACTTATTAATAGTGCTAGATTATTCTAATATCTATGAGATTATATGATTGCATGCATTAAAGGAAAAAGAAAGCTCTCATTTTAATTCATGGCTTTCACATTATGGAGACACTGAAGTTGAAAGGGCATAGTCCTCCTGGTTGTAGACTGGCAGATATCCATTCAGGGATGATGCTGAAGAGAAACTAGGAAAGCAGGAGACAGAGTCATTTTCTCAAAGAAGGAGCATTGTAGGACTATAATGCAATCATCAACAATTTTGAACTATATTTTAAATGATGCAATTAAAAATAAGCTGGCTGGGTTTACTCAGTTTGTCATAGATTGCAAGAAACTCTCTTGGGATTTTAGTTCCTAAGAGTCCTGCAATGCCACAAGCTTCCTTATTGACCTTCCCCTTCCCCATCAGTAATGCAGTAGGATATATTTGTTGACTTATTATCCTTGAGGAAAGTTAAACTCCCTTACGTTCTTTCCATATCCTGATTGTGAGCATTGTATTCCAGGACCTTAGTATTTACCCATAAATATGGATAGCACTAAATTGTTCCTAAAGATCTGCCATGCTAGTGGCATAGCAGAAATCCTAACGTTCATAGGACCAACTCTTATGAGCTAGAACTCACATGAAAAATAAAGAAATAAAATTTCAGGACTTCAGCAATATAAATAATTACTAGGAAAAAATCCATAAAACTCTCTTTCTTTTGCTCTCTTTCAATACTCCATCCTTGCCTTATTCTTTCCTTTGACTTGTAATTTGTATGCAATGAATGCTGACACCAATTATAGCCCAATAAGTTTTACAAACATACCGTTGCAAGCACTTTCAACTTCTATAATGATGTTTCAGTTGGAAAAGAAAAACATATTTAAATACAACTGAGAAATACAACTGAGGTTTCACTTTCAAAAGCATGTATTTGGTTTCATGCAAGGAAATTCTAAACTTGGCAATAAACTCCTAGCGTGAACTTTATTTTTAATACAAAATCTGTGTGCTTGAAACAAGTGAAAGGAAATGAAAATTCTATACCTTGTCCATTCCTCTGGTCCTCTATTAAGGTTTAGTTTTGAGTGCCTTCTAATAAAAAAGGTTTAAGATGAAATTTTTACCTCATATATATAAATTTCTACTTCACCCCACACCCCTAAGAACTAATGGTATGTGTCATAGCTGGGGTGTGTATAGCTCTGGGAACAATTGCTCAAGGTTTACTCCTGGCTCTGTGCTCAGGTATTAGTCCTGAAAGTATTAGTATTAGGGACCACAGCAGCTCCTGCTCTCCAACCTGGGAGAGCTTCATGTAAGGCAAGTGTACTACCCCCTATACTATATCTCTGGCCCCTTATAATAGCTTCTTACTATATGCATTTCTATAATTATTAAGTCAATAATTGAATAGATCATGTGTAGTTTTATAATATTGATTAATCCCATCTCTTTACTCTCACGAAGTCCCAAAGCTTTTTTTAAAAAACATATCATACATAATGGATGTGCAGATGGATTTAAAGGTCGCTTTGGAGGACAATATCCTTATGTCCAACATTTAAAGAAAGGAAGTGAAAATAGATGAAAAGGAGTAGAGGAAATTGCTATTGATTCCTTTTAGTGATCTCCAGAAATTTCCATCATGTGCTAGTAGAACTAGTGATTTCACATAATTATCATCATAAATGTGATGCACACAAAAATAAGTGATACTGTATAATTGCCTATTATTCCATACACTTTCCATATCAAGTGCCTGGCAAAATTTATAGGTGTTTTAACAAAAAGGGAATGTGTTTAGCCATGTCAAGAAATTGATTAAAGTTTGGGGGCTAGAGAGATAGCATAGAGGTAGGGTATTTGCCTTACATACAGAAGGACAGTGGTTCGAATCCCAGCATCCCATATGGTCCCTGAGTCTGCCAACAGCGATTTCTGAGCATAGAGCCAGGAGTAACCCCTGAGCACTGCCTGGTGTGACCCAAAAAAATCCAAAAATAAAAGAAAGAAATTGATTAAAGTTTGGTGCTAACTTCACTGAGTCTAGATACTCCATTTCCATACTGGCATAATCCTGTCTCTGAAGTGCTCAACATTACCTCTTATAGTAGACTAATATCCTTTCTTCAAAGGGCACACACTACATCCAGACAGTGAGGGGAAATGACATATGATATTAAAAACTCATAGGCTTTCCTCAACGTGGACTTCAGAAAAATGTGAGAGGTTACTCAGGGCATAACAAACCCTGACTGCCCACTCTGACAGTCAGTAAATGCATGTCCTGTCAATGTGTGTGTGTGTGTGTGTGTGTGTGTGTGTGTGCAGTTACAACCAAATAAAATTTAATGGGCACAAATTGTCCATCTCAAGTAAAAATACCCCTTCCAGGACAATCACTAGAAGACAGAATCCAACAGAAATTGATCCTGAATAAATTTCACTCTAGGGATATAAGACTTAATTTAAAAAAAGGACCATTGAAGTCATTTATGTATTTTGACAAATTCAAACTTACAAAGAACATTTAAAACATTCTACCAGCAGTGTCTTGAACATTTTTATTTCATTAGTTGCCATTGCTGTCAAAATGGCAAGCCATAGTAACAGCTACTATTGCATAAAATGTGGGATAAAGTTCTATAATCCTCATATTGTTTTATCACATACACACAAGCCTACTGCGTACACAAGTGAAAAGAAGAAAATCTAGATCCACAAATATGTCTATTTGTTTTTATTTGTTCTGGGAGCTCAGACAAGAGCAAAGTAATCAGACAGCCCAGGTCTGGCATTGACATGTAAATGAGTCCATGACAGAACTGCCTTTGCTCCTTGCTGATCTACATGTCAATACCTGCCTATTTTGTAATTTATGTACATAGCGAAATCAGTGAATAGGCACAATTCTTATCATCCCTGAACACATGTTCAAAATTCACTTCACTGAAATGGGTATGCTCAAATCCTACTTAGTAATATAAGCTAATGCATTTTACAAGTTGATTCACATGCAAACTATATTTTGAAGCTATTTATCTTCTTCTGTAGAAAATCACTGCTTAAGATATCTTTGGAACCAGAGTCCTAAGCCTCTGATTTCTGCTTTAAAAAGAAATGCCAAGTATCGATAAGAAGAATCAAATTGATCAAGTCAGAACACTCCTGGAGATTCAGTGTCCAGAGTAGACTTCTAATCACTAGACACATGGCACCATGTGTGCCCTTCTAGGTGTCTTATACTTGAGGATATGTCTGAAAGTTCTTATCAGACATGATGCAAAGTTTGGTTCCCTCAAGGATACTGTGCTCTACTTATCACAGATTCTTCCAGTGCAAAGTCTAACTGAATGTTCTACCAAACACTTTTCCAGAGCAGAGGGCTGTTCCTGCAACTCCCACCCTCAGGTAACTACTTCCTGTGACCAATTTTCAAAACTTCCCTTACCATAAAATCAGTTTTCAAGCACCATTAAAATTTGGGGGTTGAAAGAAACCATGCTTATGAACTTACATTTTTTTAAATTCCTTTAATAAATGCCACAAAAATGTTTTTGTTGTAGGAGATGGATCCATATCTCTAAATTAAAATCAAGCAAATTCTGGACTTCGGTGTCTATAATTATTTTTTGAAAATAGCTTATGATATTATTTATCATATATAATTCCTTCTCCTTAGACTACTTCTGAAAATGTAGTGAAAAGATAAGTGAGATACTGGAAGAAAAAAACACTTTAAAACAGTAAAATAGAAATTAAGAGACCTGCTGCCTTGACTGGCAATTATAGTCAATGGCTCCAATTCCGTTCACTTTTTCTAGGTCTCAGTTTACATATCTGCTCAATAAGGAATCGTATATTTTTAGATATCTGTACCTTACATATTGCTAAATGATCATTGCTTTCATTAAAGAGAATCAAAGTTTCCTACTATGATGGAGTCAAAAATGCATGAGTTCTAGCCTTTCTTCTTCCCCTTGAGTCACAACACTGGACTTTTCTTATAAAAAATAAAATTTAAAAATAAAGCAAAGACCTAGATTACTGTCATCTACACTGCTGGAGTACCCATCATATTTAAAAATGTCTACAATATAGCTGAGAACATGTACTTTTAGCAAATTCTCAGATGAGACTGTGGCTGTGACTATAATATTAATTTTACTGCTTTATTATTATTGTCATTTCTATATTATTGAGACAACATACTTTACAATATTTCTAATGATAGTTTCAAGGATAGTCTCATGGATCTAATGTCCTAAGTCATCCCACTACGAGTGTCCACCCTCAGTCCTCTCCCATCTACCTAGCTACCATCCTCAGTCTACCTTATGAAGCTCAGTTATGAAGGTAAATTATCAGATTTTGTTGCCTCTCACCATTTGTCACTACCTTACTAAGCTTTAGATCCTATATATGTGAGAAGTCATTTCACATTTGTCCCTCTCCTGATTGACTTTATTCACCATCATATTCTCTAGTTTCATCCATGTACTGGCAAATGGCATGATCTAACCTTATCACTAATTAATAGTTGATTGTATATATGTATAAATAATCATTTTAAGTTTTAAATTCTAAGAGATCAATTAAGGAATAGTTTTAATTTTGTCCTTCTGTTTTGTTTTGTTTTCATGATACATCCAGCAGTGTTCAAATATTACTCTTGACTCTACACTCAAAAGCATTACTAGCAGGCTCAAGGTACCATAAAGGATGCCAAAGATCAAACCCAGGTCAACTGTGTTCATGGCAAATGTCTTACCCATTGTGCTCTTGCTCTGGCCCCACAATTTTTTCCCTTTGAAGAGAAAATGTAAAACCTAGCAAAGATCCCTAAAGATATAAACCCATTTTTACTGATTACAAACAAAGACAAACTGCCTTTGGACATGGTTTCTGAACACCATTAGCAGCAGGTGATATAGAACTCGTGATGCTATGGTAGTAATATCACCCAATCCCAAAGTCACACTCAGTGTGAAGACAGATAGATAATTCCCTTGCTGTGTTTCCCTTCCAACCAATTTACATGCAGCTTCTAAAACAACTGTGGGACTATAAAGCTTCCCTGGAGTCATGAATTTTTGGTACAAATGCACACTTTCATCTACCTTTTCATTCTTAAGAGCACCAATCAAAATAATGTACATTCAGAGGCCAGAGTAATAACACAGTGGGACCAACCTGGGTCTATTCCTGGCATCCCACATGGCCCCCCAAGCCTGCCAGGAGCGACTTCTGAGAACAGAGATAGGAGTAACTCTTGAGAGCTTCAGGTATGGCCCAAACCAAAAAATATATATAAAAACAAGAATGTACATTCAACCACTGTTGGGGGAATATAAAAGCATGCACCCTCAACATAAACCTGTATGGAAATTGTTTAAACTATATATACCATACAATCCAACAATAACTGCTGCTATATTCATATCCAAGAACCATTCTCATGTAATTTGTAAGAAGGACTTGCATTTCTTTGAATTAATTTACTTTTTTCTAACCAAAACGAGTGGTACTTTCAGTCTGGTTCTATTCATTCCTATTTTTTGTTCTAATGAGGGCATTTGTAATCTTTGCAAAGAACACCATGCCCACCCCACCCCCATCTCAATAAAGGGAAGCTCCTGGTCTCACAGGACAGAAGGAAATGTATTGTACTACCTACTTGCCTTACATCAATTTCCCTTTCTTTTAAAAAGAGATAATATGGTAATAATACTACTAATAATGACAATGATAGCATCTTCCTCCCAAGTCTGTAGTGAAGGATAAATGAGTTCTTGCAAATGAGATGCTGAACATAGCCTGTAGATGAAAAAGGCTGAGTAAATGTTAACTAGTGCCAGTACTATTGTCACTATTACTTTATATATTCCTGCAATGTAAAGAGATGCAAAAAAAAAATAAAAATAAAAATAAAACCTGGGTTAGAATTCAACTCTGATTTCTCGGTAATTAATTATGGTAAGTCAGTTAGCATTACCTCTCCAGTCCTGTGTTCCTCAAAGCAAACCAAAAATAAGGAAATATTCTCCAAGACAGGAGGAGTCAAGATTCCAACCCATGAAACCTCAATTATTTGTGAAACTGAACTGAAAAGCCACAAGGCCATTTAGAAGGCTCATAGACAATGCCAAAGTGTGGCCAACTGTGGTTGATGGATTGATCCATCCTGGAGTGCTGAGACTTTCATCTAGAAGACAACCAGGACAAACATGAATTTGCATGTTTGTGAATCTCTCTCCAGAGAAGTGATAACCACTTTCAGGAAATTTCTATGCCCAGTGCAGGACTCACCATCTGTAAATATGTCTTCTACCTAGACAAGCCTTCCTGTAGCAGGAAAGAAGAAATGAGACATGACTCCAAGTTCCAATTTAAAAAGGAAATTTGCATTAGAAGGTCTATGGGCCTGTTTCAATTAGGAACAGCAGTGCTCTCTTCCTTCCTGGGGGGAAGGGGCGCCTTTGCATTTTTGCAAGGGGGAGTCGGACTGTCCTGTCAACTGCAGGGTCAGAGATATGGCAGTGTACAAAGGCTAGAGAAATGCCCCTCCGAGAAAGATAAATGCTCCTTTTCACTGGCTTCTCTCTGTCTCTGTAAGTCTTCCTGGGCCTTTCTCTGGGAGACCCTGGCAGCCCTTGGCAGCTGTGACCTCTCTAAACTGTCAGCCTCAGATTAACTGATACTTCATCAATTTCCCCTGAACTACATTTGCAACCCGGTCTCAGGAGGACAGCCAAGTGCATCAAATGCCTGCATTAGCCTCCCAGAGCCAGATTTTCTTCAAAACCAAGGGAGCATTTTCCAATATCCTTGTAGGGGCCAGGGCAGCAAACCTAGGGGGACTTTGCCTGGAGGGGGAAGAGCTGCTGCAGCCTCTGATTATGCCTTGTAAATTTTTCATGAGGACATCTGCCCACGCTGTAGTCCTCAGAACTGCGAGCTTGCCCTCTTCCTTTCATTCCCCCTTCCCCCTTCTCTCTATCCCTCTCATCCTCCCTCTCTCCTCTCACCCTCCCTCCTCTCTCACTCTCTCTCTTCTCTTTTCCTCCTGCCTCTAGCCTCCTGACAAGGCATGAAAAATGAGTCTGATTGGGCTCAGTCCCTGTTAGGAAGAAAGTGACTCTAGGAACTGCAAGATGCTGCTAGAGGAGGCAGGGCTGTGTGGGCTAAGGAAAGGGGCTGTAAAACAAAAGATGAGCTAAGGATGGGGAATCTCCGGATTGAGGTTTAGGTGGCATCTGTCCACAGATGGTCACACTCGCAAATCCCTGGTGGTGGAGAGAGAGGGCTTTTGCTTCTACACAGCCCACTGAGCAGGGGGGGGGGGGCTTGTGAATTGAAGTGCCTGGCCCTGCCCTCCTTCCTACCACCCAAGTCCAAGTCTTGAGAGGGTGTGTTGAGCAGTATCTATTCAAATCATAAAACATAATCCTTCCTTTGGACAGTGGAGCAGCGTGCAAGTTTTTAAAAAATCCTCTTTTTCCATGCAGTTCTAACTAACCCAGAGCCAGCAGCCCTTTCTCATTAATGCATCCCATCTTACCGATGTCCTTTTTGTGCTCCCTTTGAAGTGACATGTGCTTCAATTTATTTTTAATCTTCTAAGTGATGTCGCAAGGACTGCGGGGGGGGGGGGGGGCTTGACATGTGAAGTTGGGCTGCTTTGCTGGGGCATGCTAGCTCCGCCTACACGGAACCGGGGTGTTCAATCGCGGTCACCACTCAACTGGAGGAGCCGCCTCAAAAGGAGAATTCCACAAAAGAGGTGAATTCATTAGGAACCGCACAAGGTAGATAGGCACTACCATTTGTGCTCCTATCTACCCATTACGGGGGGATGGGGGGGGGGGAATATATTGCTGGCCTGCACAGAACAACATTGCCACCTAGTGGTCCCCCTTTGGAGGCCCTCCCTTGGTTTTCTGTCCTCAGCTGCTGGGCGATGACAGAGAGAAAATGAGTTGGTATGAACTACTTGCCCTGAATATCAAATCTTTAAATAGTTATACACATGAAAGAAGGCCTGGTACTGATTGAAAACCACCTTGATGGGGAAAATCTGAACATTCCCATAAAAGGCAATACACAGAGAGCTGAAGCATGGTGTTGGTGATTTTTTTTAAGTGTTTTATGCTGACCACCCCCTCAAAAAATAGATATGTGTGGATACACATTTTAATGGTAAACTTAAATTCACGTATTGAATCGTTGCACTAATCTAGAATATATACCCAAATCCAATTGAAAGGGGTGTTGTTGTTGTTGTTGTTATTGTTTGTTGGTAGGGTTTGGTTTGGGCATAACTGGTGGTACTCAGGAGTTTCTCCCCAGCTCTGCACTCAGAAATTACTCCTGGTAGTGCTCAGGAGATGCCAGGAATTAAATTGGGGTTGATCCTATGCAAGGCAAGTGCCCTATTGTTCCAGTATCCTGACTCTAATTAAAGATCTAAAGAAGTGAATGTGGGCAGTCTCCTCCCACATCCTAAGAGAAAATAGTGATAGAAATAATCCAGGATTTGGATCACACCAATGCAGGTAAAAGTCTTGCTTTAGCATGTATGTGATTGATCACTTTGAACTCATCCATTGACAGGTGTTGTTTAATTTTTTTTTAATCTTTATTTAAACACCATGATTACAAACGTGACTGTAGTTGGGTTTTAGTCACAAAAATGCACCCCATTCACCAGTGCAGCATTCCCACCACCAGTTCATGCCATATCTCTCCACCCACATGCCCCTGCCTGTATTCAACACAGGCATTTCACTTCTCTTACTCATTAACATTGTCGTGGTAATTGTTAGTGTTCTAACTTCACTCACCCCTCCTTGAGGTGAGCTTCATATCATGAGCCAGTCCTTAGGGTCCTCATCTCTGGACATTATTACAATAATGTCATCTATTTTTCTTAAAATCCATAGATAAGTCAGACTATGTGTCTCTTTCTCTCTGGTGTTTAATTTATTTGAGAAATGTATCACCTGTGAAATAAAAAGTGGTTGGAAAAAGTTCATCTAAATGACAAATTCAAAGTCAAAGAGAGAGATCATTGGACTAGAGCATATGTTTTAACTGTAGGAAGTTGGGTTTGATCCCTGTCACTAAAAGTTGGGTTTGATCCCTGTCTCCAAAACATCAATAAAGCCCACCCCCTCGGCGCCGGTGAGGTGGCGCTAGAGGTAAGATGTCTGCCTTGCAAGCGCTAGCCAAGGAAGGACCACGGTTTGATCCCCTGGCGTCCCATATGGTCCCTCAAGCCAGGGGCAATTTCTGAGCGCTTAGAATCAAATGGGTGTGGCCCCAAACCCCCCCAAAAAAGAATAAAAGAAAAAAAGAAAAAAAAAGCCCACGCCCTGAGCACTGGTATCCAGTATGACACCAAAATAAAATCAAACACAAAAAGTGTTGATGTCTTTATAAAAGAAAGTTACTGGTAGCTATGCTTGAACCGTGGCTCAGCTTCTTGTTGTCATTCTTCAGAGCTGGTTACTGCTGGGACTTTAAGTTCATCCTTTTCTGCACAGACCTGGAAGTAGGACCCATCTCTCCTCTCAGACCCACAGCTCAGCCTGGCCTCACTCATAATTTCTCTCCCCTATGATGATTTGCTGATAGTCTGAACTACAGCAAAATGTCCTCTTGAACTTTCCTTGTTTTCTCTTCTGCTAATTTCTTAGCTACATACTGGATGCTTAATACTCCCCTTTGGTGATAGATTTATGGTCTGAAAATCATTAAAGGTGATTAAAATACAGTCCTGGCCTCAACTTTCTTGAAATGTCAGACTGGATGCAGATGCAAAACCAAAATTCAGTAGCACAGTTCAGTTCCCATCACAAATAATTGGCAGGAATTTGACGGAAAACAGAGAGGTGTATGGATAAGAATGTGAACCAGTGAGCTCCCTGTAATAGCATCTCTCATTTAGGGCCTGGATGATAATGCAACTTCCAGGCACATTTTGAATGTGTAGTAATAATGTCCAACTATATTATTTCCAAGTAGAACAGCAGGACACCATTGGCCTAAAAACTAAAACTTCTGGACCAATTGACCAAGAATCAGAGGGCAGAGCTCCTGGAACCCATAACAATTCCTTGGAAACTGGAGCTGGAGAGATAGCATGGAGGTAAGGTGTTTGCTTTGTATGCAGAAGGACGGTGGTTCGAATCCCAGCATCGGATATAGTGCCCCGAGCATGCCAGGAGTGATTTCTGAGTGTAGAGCCAGGAGTAACACCTGAGTGCTGCCAGATATGACCCCAAAAATGAAACAAAACAAAACAAAAACAACAACAAAAAGAATTACTTGGAAACTTCCTCCACAAATAAAATACCATGAACTTTTAAAGTTTAATTCATTATTTTGTTCAACAAACATGTCATTTGGCCAGTCCTTATAATTTACCAGTCACACAGAAGTCAATTTAATTAGAAAATGTATTAATAAAAATTAAAAAAATGTAAACCAAGTTAACAGATGCTAGAGGTAAGAATTTCAGACATTATAAATATTATTTACTCCTATGTCTTATTTCATTGAAGACATCATCTACTATATATATCAAATATACTGTTACATACATCAAAAACTGTTCATATACTGCTATAGTTTATATATTAATTACAAGGATATATAAAACAAAAGGAAACAAATACTTGAATCAGATAAAAGAAACTTAATGTTTCAAGTTTATTTTAATCTTTTTATAAATGCAGATAAACTTCTGTCATTGTAAGAAATGCTTTAGTAAATATATTTTATTAAAATATATAATTTTCCCCCTAAAATATATAATTTTAATGTCCTTATGTTACTTTGCTTCGTGGTGACACAACTAATTTCGATGAAAATTCAGTTAGTCTTTAGTATTAAACCTTTGTCACAATTGAAAAAAATTGCTGAAAGTTCATCAATAAACATTAAATCATTTACAATTTTAACATTTCCAAAAGAAATTATAAATGTTTGTCTTTATGTTAGAATTCTTAGTTTTCAAAGTCCCCCCAATTGTTATGAACTGCCACTTTTATTGTCAAGATAGTAAGGTTGGCTGTCTTCACACAGAGAGTGTGGTTTATATCTAACAGTTGTAAGTGAATATAAATCTGTATTTCAAATAGCTTCTCCTAATGTTGAAACTTGTGCCTGCTAGTGTCAGATTTGACCAGATTTCCTGGTTTTAATCTGGGTACAATGAGCAAAGAGCTTGCATCTAGTGTGGAACATATAGCAGTTATTTTCTTTCTCTTCATCTGACTTGCAATATTAGTATAAACTTAATCCCTGGATTTTATAGAGGTACTTTTAAAGTATTTATCTACTTTTAAAGGCTAGTAAAGTTAAAGCAAGATAAAATAATCTATCTATGGCTTTGACCAGAGACAAATGAACTGTATTCCCTTTCAACACTGCACATGTCTGGACAGCCCCCAGCTCTCTGCCTTCAGGCCTTTCTGCTCTTCCCTTGGGAGAATGGCCTGAAGACTGAGAAAAAAGAACAACTGGTCTTGTGTATACAGAGGCAGTCAGTTCTGATCTAGCTTGTGTTTTAACATGAGATTAATATATTAGGAAACAATTCGAGGATACCACCAATTTACTTTTTTTTTTTTTTTGGATATTTTTCCTTTTCACCAGAAAGCAAAGGTGTCATCTGATTCTAATTTCCACAATTTTAGAAATCCTCACTTGAATATTGATTTGATTTTTTATAAGCACCATGATTACAAACATGTTTATAATTGAGTTTCAGCTTTAAAAAAAACACACCCCCTTCACCAGTGCAACCTTCCCACCACTAATGGCCCCCATCGCCCTCCTCCCCCACCAATTTTCTATCTGCACATTCTTGCTTCATTCACAAGAAACTGGGAGATATGACACATTGCATTCAACTGGTCAGAGCTTAGTACCATGATATACACTAACATGCAGACATGTACACTGTAATAACCTAATCTCAGCTGCTGGTATTAAAAGACATGCTTACCACCTGTGTTAGAACTTTCTCTACCATTCCATATTTCTCTCGTTCCTCCTCTTTACCAGAGCCCAGGAACCGCATACCTCATGCCTGCTTCCTTGTGTGACACTCCAGCCTTTCTGAGACAAATTGCCATATTTCTGATGTTTATAAAAACTTTAAATATTTAAGCTGCACTATTTTTATGAGCTTCATAAACATTCTTTGTCAGATACGTTGAATATTTTGTTTCTAGCACCATTTTCCTTATAATTGCTCTAGTTTTGATTTCCCCGCCTTGCAGTTTTGTGATTTTTAAAATTTTAGAAACAATCACCTAAGCAGGCCAAATTGGGTTGGATCCCCAGCATCTCATATGGTCCCTGAGTTTGCTAAGAATGGTCCTTGAGCACAGAGCCAGGAGTAAGCTTTGAACACTACCAAGTGTAAGCCTGTCCCCACTCCAAAAAATATACTTGGATCTTGTTGTAATATATGTGACAGTTAACCTGTTTTCCTTCTTTCCCATTTCTCATGGAAATATAAATGTTACTTGGGTGGAAGTAATAAACAGCAAAAGACTCCAGGTTAGAGAAAAAAATCCATAGAATTTTATGTTATATTCATAATTTCAATTAATATTCATAGTAGTGCTGTGAACTTGATCTCATTGTCCTCATTTTACAGAAAGTGCAGGTTCTTAGTTACCTAAAACATCAGTAATATGTGTGCAACTTTTGAAATTTTCAGATATCAACACCAATGGACTTCACAATATGCCTTGCATGGTTTCCTGCAGAAGCATCCCAATCCTGATCTTGAGCTACCAGGTGTCTAATAAAAATCCACTGTCTCACAGAGAAGTATACCAGATGCCCAGCAAACTATTACTTCTGAAAGGTGAGAAACTTTCTAGTAAAGTCACGCACAGTGGGGAGAGAAAGACATGCAAACCACCTGCTTAGCTTTACTTGTTTTCTCCTTTCCGTACCATTGTGACTCTAGGAACACAATGGTCTGAATTTCATAAAAGGGAAAACTCTGTCATTCCTTAGTGGCTCTCAATAACTGCCTTCCCTGCTGTGATAGACTCAAATCTATTCTCTAGTGCGGCTTCCTTTAGAAGGGGCCCTCAGAGTTTACTGGGAGGAAACAGGACCTGGAAACAGCTGCTTCCAGAACCTGGCCCTGAAGGCGATTCTCTTGGTGCCCAGCACTTCCCCTGCACTGAAGCAGATGGCTGCCATTGGCTTCAAGCCAGCTGGGCGTCTCCTTCCCACATGGTAGCGGGCACTGCTGCATTCATTGAAAGAAGGCATTTTTACCTCCTTAGTTTTTTTTTCTGCAGAAAATAAAAATAATACTTCTCAACCTAGTTGAAAAGATTTATTAGGATATGATAAAGTGAGAATGAGCAGAAAAATAACTAAGGCTGCATGAGCTTGTTTCATCTTGTGTCCTCTCTGTCTTTTGTGGTCTTATTGTAAATTGGGTCTTTATGTGGTATTATAGGGCGTGTGTATAAATATGGGGTTTTGCATCATTGGTGTGCTATTCAGAGTATATGTGTACTTATTTATGTGTCACCCATGTTGGTAGGTTTCTGTGTGAACTGGTATATATAATGTATATGTGCATTTGTGTGTTATGATATGTTTTTGTCCATTTTTGGTTGTGTGATTGACACGTGCATATCAGGTCCTTAAATATCACAGATTTCCCCGCAGTAATCCTGGGAGACACAACAGTGTTATTAACCCATCAGACCCATCAATTTAGTGTTGGGAGCCACCAGTATCTCCCCACCAGTGCTTAAGGTCCTCCAGGGCTATATGAAGAGGTACCAGGAATGGAGGACCATAAAAAAATAGAATTCAGATCCTTGCACATGCAGAGTATTGGTCTTGAACCCTCGAGTTATCTCCTGACCTTAGCAATGCTGTTTTATTAAATAATGCTTCACTTTAACAGATATTTTAAAATATATATTTAAGGCACAGCTAGTCATGCTCATGGCTTACCCCGACCTCTGTGCTCAGGGCTAATTTGTAATAGTTCTTAGGGATTCAGATGGGGTACTGGAAATTGAGTCCTGGATCAGTCATATCCAATGCAAACACCCTATTTGCTGTACTATTTCTTTGGCCCTTCAGCAAATTTGTTTAAACTGTCTGTTTTGAAGAAAATGATGCTAGTCAAGATCCTGCTTTTATTTTATGCTGTTTACTTAGATTTTCAGTTTTCAGAAACCCATTAACAATGCTTAATGAGGATCATGGTATATGCATATTCTTATATGGTGTTTTATGATATGTGCATGTATGATAACATGCATGTTGTGTTGTGATATTTACACATGTCTTTGTACAGTGTGGTATGCATGCATATGTGGTGTGTGTCTTCATTCTTTCTCCTATCTGGAGCACAATTTTAAGACATCCTGAGTGAGTTACTTAGTAGCAACAGAGTGTGTTGTCAGAGCCTGTTATTAGAATGAAGAACCATAGGGTGTAGGGATGGGATGTTAGGAGACTGATAGCAGAGGTCCCAAGTGCTTAGTAGGTGTCTAAGCAGGAAAAATGCAAGATAATGGATGATAAACAGGTAGAACCTGAGTCTTGAACCTTGTGTTGTTTCCTAGCATAGTGCTATCAGGAATGAGTCCAAAGAAGCTTGTTTCTACCTGAAACACCTCCCAGGAAAAAATAGAAGTATGGCCCAGTAAACCACCTGAGGTTCTTTAGAACATGTGGTCTCAGGCAGGTGCATTAGCAAGAGGAGGTGCCCTGAGCTCTGCCTTTGACAGAAATGCCAGGTAAGTGAAGGCTACTGCAGCTTAGCCAGCTCCAGCCCCATCTCACCATGGTCAGCACCAGAAAACTCCAGCAAAGTGTGGCAGATGGATGGGTCCTGGACCTGTTGTTCACCCCAAGACCATGCAGCCTATCTTTCACTTTCCCACATGGCAGGAAGAAAAAGAGCCCTTGGGGGTCTCCTCGTGTGATCAAGCACTACACACTCACTCCCACACATTATATATCCTGCACAGAACCCTGTGTACATAGAACCCTCTAGGCTCCTCCCTAGAGGATGTAGCAAGACAGCCTTCCTTTCTGCTATCTACTGCTTGGTTCATTTCCCCAGTGAGGGCAGTCCTTAACTATGTGATACATGGAAGTGACAAGAGTATGTGAGTCAGCAGCACAGTAGTGAGGACAGTTTCCAGCCACTAAGTTGGCTTCATGCTAACAACTGGCCACTGATCATCTGGAAACACCCAGTGCCTATTTGGCACCCAAGTGACACTAACAAGGAGCCAAGCGTCCCTCGCTTCCCTTTTTCTTCCCTCTCATGATTCGATTCTAGAAATGCATTTCAAAGGGGAACTGGTGAAATAAAGCCTCCACCTTTCTTTTCTGGCTCCTCTACAGAAAAAATAATGTCACATTGCATTTATGTTTGAACAGGCAGGAAGATTGAAAGGGTAACATGGTGGAGCAGGGGGGTTGCCTTCAACCCATGAGGTTTTACACTCTGTTGTTTTCAGCCTGTTTCAGGATTCTTTGAGAAAGAAACACAGTGTGTCCTGTGGACTTTGGGCTCATTTTCTGATTTCCTTGAGTCAAGTGCCAGATGAACACCCTTTGTTTGCTCAAACAAAGATGCAGAATGATCCCAGCTCTGTGCTCAGTTATGGTCATCAAATCCAGGATGCCTACTGAATGGTTGAAGTCATTTTGTAAGGAAGGTCATGGTCAAGAATGACTGAAACAAAAACTGAAGGTTTATTGCTTCTTTCCTGTCTAACACTTATAGCACATTTGAGGATTAAAACCCCAACTTGCTGTCTTCTCTTCACATGGGGACAATAGAGCTGACCATCCAGATCTGACAGCAGCCGTGTGTGAGCAGATACCTGAATGTCCACCCTCAGACATGCTTACTATCCACACCCTTACTTGTAATCTCTTTCTGCAACCAGACTATAAAAGCCTCTACTAGTGAGTGACTCAACTGGAATTTCTCTGCTCCTCCTCAGAGATTTCCCTATCCTTTCCCTCTGGCGCCTCTCTAAATTATTTAACCTAGAGTAACACAAACCTTGTTAGTTTATTGCATTCAATATCTCAGTTTATATAAAATTGCAACTTCCATGCATTAAATTAATTGTACCTCACAAGGTCTTAATTCCTTTATTTACTTTTAAAACTAAAGCAAATATGATGTATGGTACTTTTTTTTGCATAACAGAAATAATCCCTATGGAATTCAGTATTTCACAGATACCATTGAGGACCTGGATGAGTGAATGGAAATCCCACTTTAAATTGTTTTAATGAAAAGAACACTCCTCAGGAGACATGAGGCCTTTTAGAGCACTTAGCTTTCCCTGGCTTCCTGACCAATATACCCTCAGTCACTAACCAGATTCATTAAATCTGTTGGAGACTCAAGGCTCTTTTAGAGCACTTAAACTTCTCCTGAACAGAGATAAGGCATTCCTGGCCATGACCTTGAGCCTTTCTTAGCAGTCTGCAAGCATTCTGGGCAGGAAGAACTGCACATCAACACTTCAAAAAGATGTTCCAAGGTGAACTAAGAGTAAAATCAAAGTAATAAATAACTGTTGAAAAAATAAACTAAGTGAATTTTAAAAAGGAAAGTGAATGTGAATTGCGAAATGTTTAAGAAATAGAAGAATTTAGTATATCCAGAGTAAAAACTGATTCTGTGACTATTTTTAAACCAAGTGGTTGATTCATCATTTTTCATTACTTTCCAGGTCTATAGTAGCAAACAATTAAAAGAGGCAGAAAGGAAGAATGAGAAAGAACTGATGAGCACAAAAAGATGGAAGGTATGAAAGAGCATGATTCTGCTAGATGGGTAAAAAAGTGTGTGGAGCTTGTTGCTTCTTCGTTTAGGTATAGCTAACTCAAAACAGCACAAATCAGCTCATCTCTGTCTTGCAGTGCAATGGAATTTTTCCTTCTCTTTTTTTTTCTTTTGTGAGGTAAACTCCCACATCTTCACCTCTGTTTCTGTTTCTATAAATACAGCCAAACTTTCATTTACCTAGATCATTACCTTTCTTAAACCTATACTTCTATTGATTCCTGTGCCAATACTTATATACATATCAAGGTATCTATATATTTTGAATAGTTTCTCTATGCTTATACGGGTTTTTTCTTCCTTTTTTGCCTGCCAACAGTCATTTTTAGTTCTTTTTATAAAGTACTCATAGTTGAGTTTATTTATTTATTACAAAAAAAAACTTTCACCAGTGCAACATTCCCACACCAATGCCCAAAGTGTCCCTCCTCCCCACCCCACACCAGCCTGTATTCTAGACAGGCTTTCTATTTTTCTCATTCAGTCACATTTTGTTATGATGGTTCTCAGGGTAATTATTTCTGTGACTGCACCCATCACTCTCTGTGGTGAGCTTCATGTCATGAGCTGGACCTTCCAGTCCTCCTCTATTTTGTCTTTGAGAATCATTACACAAATATCTTTTATTTTTTTTCAAAACCCATAGATGAGTGAGACCATTCTGTGTCTATCTCTCTCCCTCTGACTTATTTCATTCAGCATAATAGATTCCATATACATCCATGTATAGGAAAATTTTATGGCTTCATCTCTTCTAATGGCTGCATAATATTCCATTTTATATATGTACCACAGTTTCTTTAGCCATTCATCTATTGAGAAGCATCTAGGCTGTTTCCAGAGTCTGGCTATTGTAAACATCACTGCAATGAATATAGGTGTGAGGAAGGAATTTTTGTATTAAACTTTTGTGTTCCTGGGGCTGGGAAGGTGACGCTAGAGGTAAGGTGTCTGCCTTGCAAGCATACGGACCGTGGTTAGATCCCCCGGTGTCCCATATGGTCCCCCCAAGCCAGGGGCGATTTCTGAGTGCATAGCCAGGCGTAATCCCTGAGCATCAAACATGTGTGGCCAAAAAAAAACAAAAAAAATTTTTTGTGTGTGTTCCTAGGGTATATCCCTAAGAGTGGTATAGCTGGATTGTATGGGAGCTCAACTTCCAGCTTTTGGAGGAATCTCCATATTGCTTTTCCATAACACAATGGATTTTTTTATTTCACATAAGAAGAAAATGGAGTTAAATCACATGTGTAAGCATCATTTAGCACCCCAGATCCATGTGCTCCTACACTTCTCCAAGTTTCTTGCCCAACCAAATATCTAGGTATCCCAAAATATTGTAGCTTCCCAAAGGTCGAGAGACTTTCCTCCAGTCTAGGGGGAATGGGAGATCAGAATAAAAGTGATAAAGGGGCAGCACAAGGTTTCTCTATTATTCTGCTTGCATGTGATCTTTTTTGAGAGCATTTCTCAAGTCCTCTGATATATCTGTCCTCACCATATTGAACAATCACCCAAACAAACATCCATTCTTCATCTCCTTTATAACTGAAGACCAAAGACCTAAGAAGAATTTCAATTTTAGGAAATATCAAAGGCACCAATTTCCAACAGACTAGAAAAAAGGAGACCAAAAGGACTTGTCTCATCTGTCACCTTCTGTGTTTCCCCAAACCTGACCATTGAACACCATTATCTAAGCCCAATCAGGCACTTCCAACTGTGTCTTAATCCCTGAAAGAACCTTCATGTTTGTTGTCCCACCCCCTCACCATGTACTTTCAGGCACTTTCCAATCCTCAAGAGGCACCATTCAAACCTTAACTCTAACATAAATTATCAGCTACTCTAGCGAAAGGGAAAGCTTTGAGCAATGAGTCTGGCAGAGATCTGTACTCAGAGTGATGGAGCTTCTGGTCTTCCTCTCTGAGCTGCATTTCTCCTTAATAAAATCAAGGTGAATAAAGCTCCACTCTGTGGGGAGGAATGTGTGGAATATGGTACTGGCCAACTGGACAACTCCTGTACCAGGAATATTGCCATCAGTCTTAAAAATGGATCATTGCTCAGTTTCCTTATGAACAAGACCTGTGGTCCCTTATCTTAAAAGACTTCCCCACAATTCTCCTTCTGTACCTCATACCACCTCTTGTTTCCTCCTTCTTTAGGGGTTATGGGGGTTTTAGGTTTTATAGATATTTCTGCTTTAAGAATCTGATAAAAACAATAATCTCTCCACAAAATCATACCCAATACAAGTCAATTTGCAGTTATTTTTTGCATGCCATTCCATTGATCCATTTTAATGATCTAAATGCCACTCTGAGGGAAGTATGATTTGATGGCTAATTTTGAATAGGAGAAAATGAAGTCAGTGGAAGTAAATGAATTGACCAAGGTCATGTGGTTTCAGAACCAGGAGAGCACAGAATTTCCACGTGGGAGTGTCACCTGTCTACTTAGTGATTCAAGGAATCTTTCGATCATAAGAATGTTTGTCTGCAGTTCTGTGATCTTCATTTCTACTCCAGGAATTCACAGGGTTTCGGGTGAGAATTGCATGAAATTATGTTGTGAAAACAGTTTGCAATTTGTAATACATGAGTTATTACCACTCGTTATGATTGCTTTTCTTTTACTGTTTCGGCCTCATATGCAGCTTTATACCACATGTTTTCAGAGGAGCTGAAAAACATTCTTGCCAATGAGTTGCTTTCTCTGGCCAGTCAGAACACTCAACTCATCTTCTTTCTAGTTACCTCCACTTTCTTCCTTGTTCTATGTTTTTACAGGGCCGTTTCCAGCTTCAGAAGTCTGTACATATAGGTTCAGACTGATATTGTGAGTTGTGCAATGAATGATCCAGACAATCTGAAAAACATCGCTCCTACTTCCTAATACAGTAAGACCTGAGTTTCATCAGATGTTGGAATATTTGCAGGGGCTTATTTTCAGAACCCAACAGGAGATATTCAGATATCCTCTAAAGTTGAAAACAGAGTCTTACGTGTAATAGACTTTAGTATTGTTAAGTACCAAAGTTGCAGTAGAAAAGAGCTCACAATAATCAGTAAAAGATGTTCTGCTAGGGTATAAATATTTAGCTCAGAGCTGGTATGGTAGACCCCACCAATAGCTTCTCATTCTCTGCCAGCTTTGTGCTTTCCCTAGGGGCCCTGTAGAAAGCAGCTTCCTGCAGAAAAGTCAGCTCTCATTGAAGCCTCACAGGCAAACCAATCAAACCATCCTGCTCAGGAACAGGAGCCCGGAATTCTGTGTTGAATTTCTCATGACATTAGCAAAGCACTCAGGCATCTCTCCATGGAATTACAACCCTATTATGTACAATTGAGTATACATTACTCCTTATTTTCATGTCATTAGCTGGGATAAGGCTATTTCTAAGGCACTGAAGTATGTAAGAGTTACTCAGGGGCAGAAAATGCTGAACCAGGGGAGTAAGATGCAACATAGGAAATGGTAGGAGTTTCTTTTCCTCTTTTATTTTTTTAACAATACATTTACATATCAAAGAGGATACTTTAATAAATATAAACTGGTAAAAATTGCTGTGTTCTTTACTTTTATTCTTATTTTTGTCTAATTGTCTGAATACATGTATATTGATATAATTTCAAAAATAATAAAACCTTGGTGCAGGATTGAGAAGAAAGTGCTTTTTTTTAAAGCCTGTAACACTTTTTTGTAATGAAAGTAGCAGCTACTAAATTGTTATAGTATAAATTTCAAAAAACTAAATAATGGAGACAGATGAGCTCATAAGTTAAATCATTAAATTTCACATCCTGGTTAGTCTGTTATCCTTCAGTGATTTCTTCTCTCTTAACCTCAGTTTTCTTACCTGTAGGAAGGAACATCATATGATTTAAATGTACTAATAAAGAAAAATATCTTGGCTCAATCTATGGTCATGATAGGTCCTTGGTTAATACTTGTTAACTTTTTTTTTGAGGGGTAGATTTTGGGCCACATCCGGTGACACTCAGGGGTTACTCCTGGCTATGTGGTCAGAAATAGCTCCTGGCTTAGGGACCGTATACCTTACCGCTTGCACCACTGTTCCTGCCCCACTTTGTTAACTTTTATAAAAATTAATTGTTATTTAAAAAACATAAGCTTTTTGAGTGTGTCTTTTCTATCCTCAGAGTACAGTAGCAGAAACATTTATACAATAGTATTAATAAGAGTATAGGAAATAAAATATTGGTTTTTGCTGCTGGGAAGCATATGAGCTTCAGAAGGATAAGAAATTCCAGTCTCATCTTGAGGAATGAGAAAGCCGCATCATATAGGAACACAAAGCTCTATGAAGAACACAGTCACAGCCACAGTAGCATTATAACTTGAAAGTAGAAGGCACTAGGGCCCAGAACACAAACATGATGAAGCAACTAATGATGCCATATCTGGGTCACAGGGGATTTGATCCAAGCTGCCCCACAGAAGGCAACCAGGGTGTGCTCTGAGCTTGAGGAATGTGGTGAGAGCAGTTTTTCTGACACTGATGGTGAAGGAGCTTAGTATCAATGATTCCAAAGGTTCCTTAAAAACATAAAAAACCCGAAAGGAGTAGAGGATGTTGTTTGTGATTGCCACAATTCCTCTCATGTCCTGATGATCCATAGATTCTTATTTGTTGACATTAGAGACAGTTTCGTCAGTGAGTATTCTCATTCCTGAAGGTGTTGGTCCATATGTCATTCATATACTTCTGTCCTAGGGCTAGATAAAAATATCAACCTGAATAAGCATACTGAGTTTGTGCTTTAGAAATCCCCTGCCTAAGACCTCAGATGAAGCCCTGGATAATTAACAAGATGGAGCTTCAGGTCTTGGTGAGGTTCATATTTGGAGTCCAGGACTGATGAGAAAGAAGCAGAAGAAATGGGGGGGAAAGAAGAGCATTCACAAGGATTTCTATAGTTTCCAGGATGAAAGAAAGTTTTCTTATTTTGTTTTCTATGATTTGAAATCAACTCTTCTGTCAGCCAAGCCAAACTTTCCAAGAGCAGGCTAAATTTAAAGACAGGAAATAGAATTTCCATGGATTTTCAACCCAACTCATATCTTTTTTACTGTTGGGTCCAAATTGTTTTGTTGGCAGCTGAAAGCCAGCCTGGGGAAACTTCCATACTTCCGGTAGCCCAGGGTCTGCTTCCCTTTCATATCAATTCCTACAACACACAGCACTGTAGTGTGGAGGCACCTACACACCTGGCTTAGAAGTGTTTCATGCTGCAAATGAGGAAACTGTATCTTCAGGAAAAGCTTTATGAAAGAGAAATGTTCTGCCCCCCCCCCAGCTGTCCTGACTACAGACAGACAGCTGAGGGAATCTATGAAGGAAAAGAGAAGAAAAGAGAGACAGGAAGAGAGACCATGTTATATTGACATAAGTTTCCACCAAAATTACCTGGTAATTTACCCTGGCAGTTAAAGAGAAGTGTCTGTTTACTATGGTCCCATCAAAATTTCCCCCAGAGATTTGTCAGCACGGCTTCAAGAGATGAAAACAAGGATACCTGTCAAGGCCCTCATCAACTGTCAGTTGT
Organism: Suncus etruscus; assembly: GCF_024139225.1. Lineage (NCBI taxonomy): Eukaryota > Metazoa > Chordata > Mammalia > Eulipotyphla > Soricidae > Suncus > Suncus etruscus. Next base: position 71,819,351 of record NC_064859.1, read on the forward strand.
ATGCCATGCATCACCCATTTTTACATCCTGTAATTAAATCAGTGAGCCTCTCAGACTGTCTCTGTTTCTAAATTACATGGAATGAGGATCCTTCCCATCGTGGCTCACATGCAATTTGTGCTGTCACTGTCTGACTGGAGAAATGGTAAAGAAAAAGAAGCAAAGTCCATTTGGGAATTTCATTCAACCAGAGAATGCCAACTGAGACAAGAGGTAGGCAGCCTTAAACACATTTTATTAATAAGGTGTTCTTGGGTCTCCAGCCCTGCAGAGAGGAATGCAAAAAAAATAAAAGATTAGGATTGGTTCCTTGGCATTTATATTTTTAAAGAATGGACTCCTACTTCATTTTGCAAGTGGCACATGTGTTCACCTCAGTGATCAACTGAGGTTCTTGCAGAAATGATTAAGGATTCTCTCCAGAAAACTCGAGGTAATTGCTTCAATTTGTCAATAGAGATACAACTTGTGATTAGAGTAAGAAGATTAGAGACAAACATCAAAGAAAAAATGGATTACATTGCCTAAGAGTTAAAAAGATGGACCCAGCCCTAGTTCAAATGCTAATTCAACCACTGATTAACTGTGTCACCTTAACACATTTTTAAATCCACTTCAGAATGAAATTCCCTTACCTGCAAAATATGTATTGCAGCAGTATTTATAAATCATATCTGTGAGATGTTTGAGGGGATATAGTGAACATGGTAAAAATTAAATAAATATTATCTGTTATTAAAGTGCAACGCTTTTCAGGCAAGTAGGAGAGATCATAAAATTGCATAAGTTCTTTGATTTGTGATGAAGACACTCCAGAGTTTAATCATTGTAGCTTTTACCTCCTGACGTGGCTCCAGATGAATTAAAACTTACCATATTTTTCATACCATAAGATGCACTTCCCCCAAACCCCAAAGATGGGGAAAAATATCTGTATCTTATGGAACAAATCCTGCCTGGAGCTGAAGCCTGAGTGCAGAGGAGGAGAGCAGATACTCCCCTTATATTGCGCAGACATACCATATAGTATGAGCAATCAGGTTAACGCACTTTCAACGTCACATATAGAGCTTTAGTGGCTGGAGCGGTGGTGCAGAGGTAGGGCATTTGCCTTGCATATGCTAACCTAGGATGAACCATGGTTAGATCCACCAGCATCTCATATGGTCCACTAGGCCAGAAGCAATTTCTGAGCACATAGCCAGAAGTAACCCCTGAATGTCACAGGGTGTGTCCTCCCCAAAAATGTAAAAAAAAAAAAAAAAAAAAAAAGACTATTTAATCACTGCTGTGACTTTTATTTTATATGAACAAAAAGTATTTTAAAATGTTTTTTTAATTTTCTGATGTTAAAAAAAGAGTTAGGTAAATGCGTTTAGCCAACTGGGTATCTGTATATTGTAAATATACTTCAGTCTTTGCAGGCTGGCTGTTGTCAGATCCTATCTCCTGATGGTGTTGTGTTTATTAAATATTTTAGTATATCATTTGCTTTAGAATATGTTTTATTTTTGTTTTCCCTGCCTAAAAACTATGTGTGTCTCTCCTGATGGCTGCATAATATTCCATTGTGTATATGTACCACAGTTTTTTTAGCCATTCATCTGTTGTCGAGCATCTCGGTTGTTTACAGAGTCTGGCTATTGTAAATAGCACTGCAATAAATGTAGGTGTGCATTTTTGTATTGTGTTTTTGTGTCTTAGGGTATATCCCTAGGAGTGGCATAGCTGGACCATATGGGAGCTTAATTTCCAGTTTTTTTGAGGAATCTTCATATTGTTTTCTATAAAGGCTGGACTAGATGACGTTCCCACCAGAAGTGAATGAGAATTCCTATTTTCCCCACATCTTCACCAGCACTTATTGTTCTTCTTTTTTGTGATGTGTGTCAGTCTCTGTGGAGTGCGATGGTACCTCATAGTTGTTTTGATTTGAATCTCCCTGATTAGTAATGTGGAGCATTTTATCATATGCCTTTTGGCTATTAGTATTTCTTCTTTGAGAAAGTGTCTGTTTATTTCTTCTCCTCATTTTTTGATGTTTTTTTTTTATTAAGTTCTGTCAGTACCTTGAATATCTTAGATATTAGCCCTTATCTGATAGGTATTGAGTAAATATTTCTCCCAGAGATGAAACAATTATGCTGAGTGAAATAAGTTAGAGGGAGAGAGATAGACACAGTATAGTCTCACTCATTTATGGCTTTTAAGAAAAAATAAAAGACAATATGGTAAGGGCCAGAGTCATGGCACAAGCAGTAGAGCAGGGGTCTCAAACTCAATTTACCTGGGGGCCACAGGAGGCAAAGTCGGGGTGAGGCAGGGCTGCATAAGGGATTTCACAAAAAAAAAGTCCTCAAACGTCATTATTAACAGTTTTAATTATTCCTTCTGAACATAAATAGAATTTTGAGTGAAGATCATGAACAGTTCTTCTGAACATGGCATCTTTTGCCTATTCCTTGCTGACAGAGACTTGACAGTGCTTCTTCTCACAAATCTGAACCACATTTGGCTTTAGAGAGGAAGCAGTTGAGACCCTCAGTATGGCTTGAAGATGATCATCAAGTCTAGACCTGTACTTTGACTTATTGAAGTTCAATGTGGAGAATAACTTTTCACACAAATATGTGCTCCCAAAAAGGCACATGGTGCACTTGAACATTAGGGAAAGCTCAGGGAAGCTGGGGGGCAATTCTCTCAAAAATTGCCCATGCATGTCTGCTTTTTCACTAATCTCCTTGAACTTGGCTTTGAGATCAGAGTTGCATTGCAGGTCAATGAGCTCCATTTGAAGGAGGGAAATCTTGCACATCAAAGGAAAAGGGGACCACAAAAATTTGGAAAGTGGCTATGTGCTTTTTGAAGTCTGCAAATCTATGATCAAATTCCTTCTCTAGCTTAAAAATAGCATCAACCTATTTCTCACCACTGAATGGTTGTCTACATCCACAAGTTCCTTGCACACTGGGAAATGGCAAAGGTTTGTCTGAGAGAGCTGGGATTTCCATAACACAAGTTTTGTGGAGAATGCTATCATGTTGTCATAGGCAGCACTGATAAACTGCCCAGGGCCTTGTAACATCTTGTTTAGTACATTCAGCTTATGTGTGATGTCAACAAGAAAAGCTAAGTCTATGAGCCATTTGTGATCACTCAACTCAGAAACAGCATTCCCATTTTTCTCCATGAATGCTTTCACTTCTCTCAACTCAAAAAATCTTTTCAGGACATTTCCCCTGCTGAGCCAACATACCTCGGTGAAATAGAGCACATCTCCATATTATGATTCCATTTCTTCTAAAAAAGCATGGAACCTCTTGTGCTTTAAGCCCCTGGATCTGATTTGATTGATGCATTTCACAACAACAGATATCACATTGTCACACGGCAGGCATTTACTGCAAAGGGTCTGCTGATGGATAATGCAGTGAAGAGCAATGGCCTTCTCTACACCCTCCTCTTCAAGTTTTTTTTTTTTGAACAAGTGCCACCAGTCCATTTTTCCTCCCTGTCATCAATGGCACTCCATCAGTTATTATTCCAACAAACCTCTTCCATGGCAAACCTGCATTCTCAATGGCATCACACAGATGCTGAAATATCTCATTAGCGGTGGTCTGGCCATGCATTGGAATTATTGTGAGCAGCTCTTCTATCAATTCAAAAGTGCAATCAATACTACAGACATAAATTGTGAGTTGCACAGTGTCTGTTATACCTGTGCCCTTGTCAAGAGCAAATAAGTATGCATCAAAACATTTGGCTTTATCACACAGTTGATGATAAATGTCACTTGACATGCCAGAAATGCACTCTTCCACAGTGTTGGCAGAAAGGCTGATTTTGCTAAACTGACCTTTCTTTTCCAGACAGATAATACTTGCAGCCTGTAACATGCATTTTTAACAAAATCTCCTTCTGTGAATGGTTTCCCTGCCTTAGCAATCATCTCACTAACCATGTAACTAGCTTCGACTAATGCAACATTCTCTTTGGTTGCTTTCTTGAAGAAATATTGTTGCCTCATTAGACATGCTTTAAAACTGGCAACCCACTTGGCTCTCATTTCCTTGATATTTTGCACATTCCTCAGCATGTTTAGTTGAATAATGGCGTTTCAAGTTATATTCCTTGTGCACTGCAACTTTCTCTGAGCAAATAAGACATGTGGGGATGCCCCTGTGCTCGCCATCAATCTTTCTCTTCATTGCAGGCTTTGATGAAGTCATGATGAATGTATGACAAAATCTAATTCTGTAATAAATTTTTCTCCCTTCTCTCCCTTAGGCCTTCATTAATGCAAGGGACAGCGGGCAGGAGCAGCGGAAATGACGTCGGCACTAGATGCAAAGTATTCGAGATTATTCACTCACCAAATATTCGCACTAAAAAATAGCATTAGTAAGAAAAAAATCGCATTAAACATTTGCATACCCCGAATGGAACTGCTCGGGGTATGCTAATGTTTAATGCGATTTTTTTTCTTACTAATGCGATTTTTATTGCGATTATTCGGTAAGCGAATAATCGCGAATACTGCAATATTTGAAGGCCAGCTGTGGGCCACAAAATGTTGTAGGGAGGGCCGCAAATGGCCCGCAAGCAGCGAGTTTGAGACCCGGCAGTAGGGTATTTGGCTTGCAAGCGCTAATCTAAAACAGACTGCAGTTTGATCCCCCAGAGTCCCTATAGTCCCCCAAACCAGGAGCAATTTCTGTGCACATAGCCAGGAGTAACCCCTGAGCATCACCAGGTGTGGACCAAAAAGAAAAAAAAGAAATTATTGTAATAATGCCCAGAGACAATAAAGATCAGGACTGGAATGAAAGGTTCACGATATGAATTGCAATTAGAGAGATAATTACACTGACAATTAACATGACAATGTCCCTGAGTGAGAGAAGTAGAATGCCTATCTCAAATACAGGCAGGGGGAAGGGAGGAGGGAGATGAAGGCATTGGTGATGGGAATGTTGCACTGGTGAAGAAGGGTGTGTTTTCTTATGACTAAACCCCAACTACCATCATATTTGTAATTATGGTCTTAAATAAAGATATTATTAAAAAAAAGATTAAGGCCTACAGATAGGAACTTTTCAGTTGGCTTTGAGCTAATAAAAAGAAAATCTTCTTGAGTGTAAAAACAAAAACAAAAATATGTGCGTCTTATGGTCAGATGCATCATATAGAGCAAAAAATATGGTAGTTTCCTTGTTAATAAAATTCTGGTAATGATACTGACTAATAAAAAACAACAGAGTGAATCTTAAAGTTTCAAAGAGTGATCTATCTCATCAAAGAGTGAATTTTAAAGAGTTGAAGTGGGTGCATAAAGCTGGTCAAAAGAGGAAGAAAACAATATGAAGCTCACCACAAAGAGTAGTGAGTGCAAATAGGGAAATAACTACACTAACAACTATCATGGCTATCTTAATGAGTAAGAGAGGTAGAATATCTGTCTCAAATAGTGGCAGGGGTTGGGAAGGAGGGAGAGTGGCCATTGGTGGTGGGAATGTTCTGTTTCTGGGTGTGTTCCATTTATGACTGAAACCCAACTACAATCATGTTTGTAGTCATGGTGTTTATTAAAGACTTTTTTTTTAAATTAAGTTCTCTACCTGACATTTTATAATGTCAGTGAAGGTCCAATACCTACCCAGGTTTTGCATTTCTTTGTGCTTCCACAGGTATCACTTATGTACCTTTCTCCAAGAGCTAGCTGCTCTCAGAAGATCATATAAGAGGCATTTATTCTTTATTTTAAATTCCTTTTATATCTTTAAATGCTGTAATTACAAATATGAATGTAGTTGTATGCAGTCATGTAAAGAACAACCCCCTTTACCAGTGCAACATTCCCACCACCAATGTTCTAAATTTCCTTCCTCATCTTTCTGATAGCATGGTATTAAGTACACAACCAGGAAGGTTGCTGCTACCCTACTACAGAATTCATTAAAACCCCATGGAAGTGATGGAGCACCCAAAACTATGTATATGATGAAAAGAAAACAGACAGGCCTTCCTGACAGCCATATACTTTCTTAGAATATTATTTTATTTTGAATGTTATTTTTTTAAAACCATTGTGATCTACAAAGTCCTCCATATTTGAATATCAGATATACAATGAATCATGGTCATTCTTACCAAGTTTCACCTCCATTTATCAATGGACCTAGAGTACATCCTATCTGAACTCTTTGCCCCCTGGCCTGCCAATATATAAGGCTCATTTAAGTTTAAATTTTTGTATTTTTAATAATATATTTTTATTTTAAACATAGTGGCTTACATATCATTGACAATAATATTTTAGGTACGTATTAACATAAAATCAGGGGAATTCCCATCACCGAATTGTCCTCCCTCTACCTTTGTTCCCATCCTGCCTCCCATAACCTCCTCCCTCACCCCTGGGGCTGCTAGCATGAGTAGTCCTCTCTGTGCCTAGCTTACTACTTAAGAAAAGGTTTAGATTTTTGAAGTTTAGGTCTCTTGATTCTATCAGTGATAACTTTGCTTGGTTATTTAGTTTTGTCCTTTTTTTCTCCACCAATTTACCTGACACCACGTGGCTCTTGGCATCCATCCTTTCCTTTTTCTTTTCTTCTTAATTTTAGAGAAAAATGCAGAAATGTGAGGTAAAACAAAGTACTTTGTAACCCAGAATTCTATGAAAAAGACAGGAGACCCTATTAAAAAAATAAAAAAGGTCAAATAAAAAGGGAGAATGGTAGTTTTTTGCATATTTTGTTGAATAACTTCCCTGGAGTCATAGAAGGTAATCTGGAAATTTTGACTGACCTTCTCTCCCAAGGAAGGACCATTGGGCCAGGCATAGAATAGTTTATGATAGCTGTTTATCATAGATATATATCTGTCTTTTCCTCCATGATTCCTTGGATCTGTGTATGATGACTTATTTTGAAGCATCTTGAAAAATCCCAGGAGAGGCATTATAGAAGCCAGTTTCCCCTTTCTTGAGATTTTGGGGGACATGCAATCATGAACTTATAATGTAGTCACATGACTAAACTGGTTCTTATATTTAGGCAGATCTGATAGAAGCCATTAATAAATGCCTTTAAAAACTAATGAAACTTACATCAGCTATTCTGTTGAATCATCACCACCTTCTGATGTAAGCAGTAGTTAAATCATCTCCATTTTATAAATAAGCCATTTTGGAGTAACACATTTGCTCAAACTTTCACCGTTTACAAAATCAGAGGCACTTGAACAAGGTCACTAGCTTGCTTCCAATTTATCATACGGGTTATAGCAATTTGCCTAATTCTCACAACAGCATTTGGAGTAGTTGCTGTTATCCTTACTCATAGATAGAAGATGAGGAAACAGTGTGACACTCCTTATAAGTAGTAGAACTGGATTGGATTCCCAGGTTTGTTCACTGCAGAGACCTCAAAAGCATGAAAGTCATGGACCCACGTGGCTCTCCCCAAACAGAATTCCAGATGCTTAATGCTAGAAGGTTATCAAATGTATAATCATAATCATACATTGTATCCCTTTATACTAATGATAAGGAAACAGATGTTTGGAAATGCTCAACCCTCTGAAACCTATCATAGATATGAGGAGAAATCCAGAAGTATTTTACAATCAGGCCAGAGATGGATTCTGTACATTTAAGGTAGGAACCAGAAAATACACAGTCTATTTTTACATGATCCTAACCTGATAATAATATTTACATTTTTAGAAGATTATAAAAAATTAAATGAAAGTAAGTACTATGTAGTTATATATAGTAAATCTTTGGGTGCTGTTCAAAGTGCTACAGTCTATGATTCACAGATGTGGGTCCCATGTTTGATCCTTGGAACTGCAAGGATATCTGAGTAACTCCTGGAGTGAACTCTGAATACTGATCTGGGTAAAACCCTACCTTGATACACACACACACACACACACACACACACACACACACACACACACACACCACACACACCACAATAAATGAAAAAGATTTGATAGAGACCCAACATGACCTGAAAAATAAAAGAACATATATTTTTGTTGTTGTTGTTGTTGTTTGTGTGGGGGAAGCAGTTGGGTATGCTCAGGCTTATCCCTGGCTTTCAGGAATCACTCTTGGTAGTGTTCAGAGCTATGTATGAAGTACTGAGCACATGAACCATGTCTGCCAAGTGTGAGGTAAACTATTTACCTGGCATGCTATTGCTCTGGCCTTCTGTTTGACCTTTTCCAATGAAGGTTTATTGTTACCTGGTCTAAGCCATTAATCTCCAAACCTAAATGCATATCAACTCACCTGGAGACCTTTTTTATCAGAACCTGTGTACATGCCTACCCTGGCACATTTAATTGAGAATCTCTTGCAAAGGCCACCCAGACCCAAGTGAGAATTATGAACCAATATATTGAGAACCAGTGAATAAAGAAAACCAATCAAAGGGCACTTTGTAGAAAATGTTTTGTTTAAATTTTTAAAATGTCATAAAGGACTTCTGTAGGTGAATGCCAAGATCTACCAGTTCCAAATTGGAACAGTTTAGAAAGATACAATAAATATTTGTATAATAAATAGAAGGAATCAGTGGCCTTTTTCAGGGAGAAAACGGGCTGTGCAAAAAAGGGTTTTGAAGAGTTGACCAAGATAAGATGACATCAGCAGCCCAGGAGAGAAAAGCCAGGCAGGATAACCAAAGGAGTTAGAGATGGGATTTGTAATAACCCTTACAAGTTTTTTCTTTATCTTTGCTGAGAGGATCTTTGCTGTTCTTTACTTTCAGACTTTAGCACTGATCTCCCCTTGGGTGTTTAATGGGGGAAAAAGATGAAACTCTGAGAAATAGAGGCTGGGGGTGAATGATCAATAAATGATAAGCAGTGTATCTAGATCTAAGAAGATATCAGACAGATATTACTATTTAAATCATAAAGAAAATTTTCAGAAGTTTATGGAATTTGGGAACATCCACAGAGTAGATCCTGTGTTTACAAACATTCTATAGATTTAACTCTATCCTCTTATACCTCCTTATCCACTTTTCTAGTCTTCATATAATTTTATCAATTTGCCTTTCAAATGATAAAAAATAAATAATTTCTTTTAAAAGCAACTGAGTTTAATTACATATCTAAAGCTCATTTTCTCAGAAATAAATGATGTGTTCCTCTTTTATTTTTTAAATTATATTCTGTTATTTATATTTTTCTATTTTGGGTGGAGTAGGCCATTCCAAGTGGTGAGCAGGAGCTATTATTTATCATAAATAAACTCTGGTAGTACTCATAGTGCCATTTGTGATGCCAAAGAAAGAACATGGTCAGCTTTATGCAACACAAATGCCTTGTTTCCTATACAATTTCTCTGACCCCCAAATCCCTCTTTTTATTTATTTATTTATTTTTATTTATTTTGGCTTTTTGGGGGGTCACACTCAGCAGCAATCAGGGATTACTCCTGGCTCTATGCTCAGGAATCTCTCCTAGCAGGCTCGGGGGACCATATGGGATGCCAGGACTTGAACCACCATCCTTCTGCATGCAAGGCAAATGCCCTACTTCCACACTATCTCTCCAACCCCTCTTTTTATTTATTTTTAGTTTGGTTTTGGATTATGCACGGTGTGTTCTGGGCTTGCTATCTACTTGATATTCAAGGATCTCTTTTAGAGGTGCTCAAGGAACCATAGGGATTGAACATGGGTTTGATACATGCAAGGCAAATACCTTAATTCAATTCTTTGACTTAAATTTAATACAAAACCCATCTCTAAAAATCAGGAAAGACTAACAATTGCTACCTAGTGGGCCGTAGCCACAGCTGAAACATGCCCTCTAAAAACAAGTAAGCAGTTGACTAGATTTTATAAAAGTAAAAAGCACAGTAAAAGTCATAATTAAGAATAAAGCAAAAGGTGTTAAGTTACCTCTATTTAGGAGATTAGCATGTGGCAAATATGCAGTCTAAAAGGTCTGCCAGTTAGAGATAAGGGAGAATTAGGTCAGTTGTATCTGTTTCTCAGAGGTCAGGTCCAATATTTCCAAATGAGATGGACTTGGAAAAGGCAAATCATTTGGATGAGTTTGAATTATTATAAAACCAGCTTCACAAGATGAGAAGATGTTCTACCATACATAGCTAAGAAATGAATGAATGTGGGGCTAGAGCAGAAGTAGGGTGTTGCCTTGCATGTGGCTGATCCAGAACCGACCACAATTTGATCCTCCATATGTCCCATATGGTCTCCCAAACCAGGAGCAATTTCTGAGCACATAGCCAGGAGTAAATCCTGAGTGTCACCGAGTGTGGCCCAAAAATCCAAAAAAAAAAAAAGAAAGAAAGAAATGAATGAACAAAAAAAGAGTCAACAAACAATGCACAGGAAATGACCTTCAAGAGCAGAGGTGAAGAACCAGGTGGTCTGTAAATGAGGATATCCTTGAGGGGCCATCACCCTCAGCTGGGCTTCTATGGGTTTATAATATGTGTTTTTGTGGACAGGAAATGCTATTGTAAGGGCTTTAGGAAAAAAAAAAAAAAAGAAGAGCCACACATTCTACCTGACATGGGACCTTTTGAGCTTTTAGCAACAATAATAATAAGAGTGAGATGCTTAAGAATATTTTTGATGCTATTGAGTTTTGAGCATGAACGTCATTATTATGTGAACTGTTTTATTCCCCAATTGTCCTTGGATCTCACAACTTCCATGCTCAATGAGAGTGAGACAAGTAAAGGCAAAAATTGCAATTAAACATAGGCCTGGTTTAAATGAGTTTACTGTGCAAGATTAGAAGTAGGAAGCGTTACAAGGTGCAGATCTAGAATAAAGACTGGACCTCTGTATGAGCCAACTCTACACAATGAGTGAGTTGCTTCTTCAGGGAATATACACTTAACATGTTTTTTGATGTTCATAAAAATTTAATAGAAGGCTCATGGACCTTCTGTCTATTCTCTATAGAGTACTGATCTCCATGGAGCTTATAGACTTATAGTTTATAGACTCTAACTTATAGAAGAATTATTTGATTGCTCCATGAGGATGCAAGTGAGTGGAAATGCATTTACTTCTCTCTTTTCCTCAACTTTAATATTAGCCACAAAAGTGTTGTTATGAATATTGCAAATCACAATGTATAAAATAAGGAAGAAAAAGAGAGAGAAGAAAATAGTGGGGCCTGTGAGACAGCATGGAGGTGGAGTAGTTGCCTTGCATCAGAAGGATGGTGGTTCGAATCCCGGCATCCTATATGGTCCCAGGAGCCTGCCAGGAGCAATTTCTGAGCATAGAGCCAAAAGTAACCCCTGAGTGCTGCCAGGTGTGACCCAAAAACCAAAAAGAAAAAAAAAAGAAAGAAAGAAAATAGTCTCCCACAGAGGCAGTTAGGGGAAAGGACCAGGGGGATGGCAGGATGGAAACTGGGTAAATTAATGGTGGGAAATATGCACTGATTCAGGGATGGGTGTTGGATATTGTATGACTGAGATTCAGTAATGAATGACTTTGTAACTGTGAATCTCATGGTAATTAAATTAAATAATGTATTTCATAAGAAATATTTTAAAGTGTTATGATCAATATATGATCTCTGAACTCTAAGTCCATTTCCATTGACTTGATTCCAGTACCATATTTTTATTCCAGTACCATACTGTCTTTTGCTAATGATGTTTCTGTCTAAAGAGTAGAAAACAATGTGAATATAGCATCTCAGCAAAGGAAGCATTTATTTTTTGACTACACCTGGTTGCTCTCAGGGATTTTTCCTGGCTCTGAGCTCAAAAATCTCTCCTGGCAGGCTTGGGGAACCATATGGGATACCAGGAATCGAACCCAGATTGGCCACATGCAAGACAAACACCCTACCTGCAATTTTAATGCTCCAGCAAAGGAAGTATTTGAGCTGGACAGGGGCTACTATGTTTTCCATAGTAATAAAGGCATATGGAGAAAGCAGAAATAATTTAAGAAAACTAGAGACAAAGTCACTAAAATAAAGAAATAAAAATTAAAAAATATAAAGCAGAATCCAAGGAGATAGTTTAAAAACATGCATGCCTTGCCTGTGTGAGACCTAGGTTTGATCCTTAGCACTGCTTATTTCCCCAAGCATTGTTTGATAAGTCTTGGTAGTCTGCACTATTGCACGCACAATCACTGAAACTTTGGCATGAATCTGACTCTCCATCCCACCAAGGATTGCTAGAAGTAGGCTCCAGCTATCGAGCATTGCTAACAAGTTATCAAATCCAAAATGTAATACATATTAGATTAAGGTTCTGTATGTGTAGAGTTGTGTGTACAGTATACACACATATGCCTGTAGAAAGCGTGAATTTATTCTGGGTTCAGTAGTGCTTACATAATTAGAGACTATAGACAGAGACTGATCAAAATCAATCTTGCCCCTCCCATTTCACACAACAATAAAGCAAATAACATTCTTGCCAAAATTAGTATTTTGTCAGTGATTTATGGTCCCCTGGAGACTCATCTATGAAACTCCAGTTTACAAAAATGTGCTGAGGTAGATAACCTAGGCCAGAATAGGTTGTGAGCAGGAAATGGATCTAACTACAGATAAAAATAGTTTATAATCTGTTGGCATTGCCTCATATACTTATTATAAAATATTGTTAATTTAATTTAAATAAATATGTAATTGACTTCATTCCTAATCATTTGAAGTCATTTTTAAAAATTTGGTATTCGGAGCTGGGGAACTAATACAGTGGGTAAGGCACTTGTCTTTCATCCAGGTAACCCAAGGTTGATCCTGGCACTGTATTGGGTTTCCTGAAAATTGCCATAAGAGATCCTTGAGCTTAGAGCCAACAGCAAGTATCAAGTATAGTCAAGTATAGTATCAAGTATAGTATATCAAGTATATCATGTATAGTGCCACAAAAGGCAAACAAAAATAAATCGTGATATTTGAGACCATTGAGATAGTAAAGAACTTAATGTGTATGCCTTGCAAGTACCTGACATTATTTGGATTTTTGGTACTGCCTGGTCACCCACTCTTCAAGGTGTGGTCCTTGATGTCCCCAAGGACCATTAGTATGGTGATCTTAAAGAATCCCAGCACAATGGGCCCTGAACACCACTGTATCTTTGGATCCTAGCATTGATCCGAGCATCCTTACACTGCACAGGGAACATTTTTAAATGTTTTATTTTTGCTTAATTTTCTGTGTGTAAAAATTATAAAAGCACAAATACATTCCTTAAAGATTAAGTCTTCCTGAACATTAATAAGAATTTCAATATAAGTATAGTAAGAATATATCAACTTTTAAAATATATTCATTTAAAAATACTAAAATTATTGATTTTGCATGCTTTTCCATTGTTTTGTTCTCTCTCAGCATGATTTGACTTTCCTTAATAAAAATGTTAAAATGTGGGTAAAGGGGCCAGAGTAGTGGCACAAGAAGCTCATACACTAGCTTAGGACAGACTGAGGTTCGATCCCTCTGCGTTCCATATGGTCCCCCAAGCCAGGAGCGATTTCTGAGTGCATAACCAGGAGTAACCCCTGAGCGTCACCAGGTGCCCCCCCTAAAAAAAAAAAAAAAACAAAAAAAACATGTGGGTAAATAAAATGAAGCACTTATTTTGCTATACTTTTTCATCTTTCTTCCTCTCCCCTCCTCTCCCCTTCCTTCCACTCTTCCCCTCCCCTTCTTTCTCTTCCCTTCCCCTCCCTCCTCCTTCTCCCCTCCCCTTCCTTCCCCTCTGCTCCCTACCTTTCCACTCCTCTCCTTCCTTTCCCTCTATTCCCCACCCTTCCACTCCTATCCTTCCTTCTCTTCATCTCCCCTCCTCTCCCCTCCCTTCCCCTCCTCTCCTCCTCTCTCGTCTTCTCCCTTCCCCTCCCCTACCTCCTCTTCCCTCTGCCCTCCCTTCCCTCTCCTTTTCCTTCTTCCCTCCTCTCCCTCATCTCCTCTCCTCCCCATCCCCCCTCTCTCCTCCTCTCCTCCTTCCTCTCTCCTCCCCTCTTCTTCTCCTCTCCTCTCCTCTCCTCTCCTCACCCTCCTCTTCTCTCCCCTCTCCTTCTCTCCTCTCCTCTCCTCCCCTCTCCTCTTCAATATACCTAGAAAACAATTAGGGATCTCAAGTTCAAAGTCATATTGAGGTCATCTTATTTAAACACACTATTGTACCATAAACATTAAAAGAACATCTAACTTAGAAATTCAAAATTAAACTCTCCATTGGTGAAGAGAGCTTGTAAACTAATATTTATAAACCCAATTTAATTCTTCCTCTGGAAGAAAAGAGCAAAGGACTTTACTTCATTGTTCTTAAAATAGCAATTGATCATCTATTCATGAATATCACTACCTAGCATCTAAGAACCTCTAAGCCAACACACACCAAGGTCAAGTCAAAGAGCTAGCCATTCCATTCCTCATTCTTATCACCCATCAATTTTAATATATTGATTTTACTATACTAATTATCAAAATGGGTATGTGGAAGTAGGAGCTCCCTAGGCAAAAGTGTGTCATATTTACAACTTGAGATTTCAAGAGGAGAAACTCCAAGCACATTTGACAACAGTACTGTATTATGATGTAAATCAAAAAGGTTAGTGGTTTTTTCAGTCGTTAGGTGATTTTATTGGCATATTCTGAAACTGCTGGACTTCTTCACTTCTCCAAAGATATTTAAAAAAACCTAGAAGTCAGCATTTAAGAAATGAGATTTGACATGTCATTCATAACATCACAGGCTTTGCTGAGGCAAAAGGCATACAAGGACAGGACAAGGGTATCACATAATTACTAACCAGAACAGCTGGTGGTCACATGAAACGTGTTACCCAATCACCTGAAAAGACAGAAAATCGCCGTCCAGATGTTGCAGATATTTTCCTAATCAGTGTAGCCCCTATCTACTCAGAGGGCTCATCATTCTAAATTTAGGGGGTTGGACTGGATATACCTGTGGTGCTCAGGGCTTACTTCTGGATCTATGATCAGAAATCTCTCCTGAAAATACTTTGATATGAATAAGCCAGGTATTGAACCCAGATTGGATGCAAACAAGGCAAACATCCTACAAAGTATACCATCTCTCAGCACAACAAAGAGATCAGCACTCACAGAATTCGTTCATTTTGGTTTTACTTAGGGCTCTGTGCTCATTTGTCACAAGAGTGATCAAGAAACCATATGTGAGGTGTAAGGAAAGTACAGTACTCTACTCTCTGTACTAGCTCTTTGACACCACTTCACCATTTTCAAGGTTGCATGCCAAAACGCATATGACAGGTCACTACTCTCAATTTCTCATTTATGTGCATGTACCATGGCACCTCTGACCACTTTCTCCTTTCTCTGGGTGTTCTTGATGGAAATCTACAACCAGCTAATGCCTTTTACAATGAAGGATGCTCTATGAGATGCAGAAAGGATTAGAGACCAATATGCTCAATGTCTGGCAAGTTTCCCAGAACTCAGAATTGAATAAAGAAGCAAGGCCCAGAGTCTATCCGGAACCTTAATGACAGTGAATCATAGAGCCAGACCCAAGAAGGTAAATGTGTTTTCAAATAGAAGCAAATGATATATTTGGAGAAATGTTATAAAATAAAATAGACCAGGGACATCTAGGAGAGAAATCAAAGTGTGGAGCAAAGGAATTAAAAATTGGTATTCGATTTATCTAGCTTAGCCTCTCAAATAGAGGGAGAAACAAGGGAGGGCACCAGGACCAAACAGATGTATGATCACTGATAGTAAGCTAGACAAAGAGGGGACCACCTACTCTAGAAGCCCGGGGGGTGATGGTGGGGGATATGGGTTGCAGAAAGGAAACGGGGAAGGAGGGAGGACAAATTTAGTGGTGAGTATTCCCCTGATTCAATGTTAATATGTACCTAAAATACTAATGTAAGCCACTATGATCAAAATAAAAAAAATGGTGCTCTTTTCAGGGACAGTTAAGGCATGGGTTAGGTAGGAAAAGAGACAATGGCATGACAAATATGGACAGTGTAAAGAAGTGGGGATCGCTACACAAGTCTGGCACTGCATTTGCTTTACTATATATGGACCATTTCCATCTCTGACTGGAGGACAGTGTTGCTGAAAGTCTCAGATATAATGATGAAAAGGAAAACATAGAGGAAGAGGCAGTGAAAAAGACAATAGAAATGTTCTGCAGCACAGAATATGTATTCATTTATATCTCTCAGTTGCAACTATTCTTTTATGGATCAGTCATGGATTCCGGAATATTTAGGACAGTTATGTCTTAGACTAAGTATATGTCACAATACACAAGTCTTGGTAGTCAGATAAAAGCTGAAAACAGGTCAGTTTGTGGTCAGAAAATAGGGGTTTCTTCTTGCATGTGGCCAACCCAATTTTGATCTCGAGTAATGTATGTGAAAACCCAAATACATCCAGATATGATCCCTGAACATAGTGTTGGGAGTAATAACTGGGCAGAGCCAGGTGTGGCCACCAAACTAAAAATTAATAAAAATAAATAATTTTGCACCAGAAAGTGTAGTGGGTGAGTCCCTTGCTTTGCATATAACTAAATCAAGTTGTATCCCTGATACCATATATGATCCCCTAAGTCTTCTTAAAAGCACAGTACAGGAGGATGCTCTAAGTAAAACTAGTATGATCAAAAAGCAAACAAAAATTTTGTTAAGCCAATTAATTATATGTAAATAGGATCCCCCACTCCCATTCCAGCCGAAATATATATCTCATTTTCCAAAGGAGAGACTAATAGGCGATGCCTGAGTTTCAGTGCATTGTCCAAATCAGAATCCTTGCCTTGTTATCTCCAGTAGACCAGTCTTTCCAAGAATAAGCAGAAACAAAGCACATGTAAAATTATCCAACATATTTTATTTTATTTTTTTATTTTTGGGTTACAACTGGCAGCGCTCAGGGCTTACTCCTGGCTCTACGCTCAGAAATCACTCCTGGCAGGCTCGGGGGACCATATGGGATGCCCGGATTTGAACCACCATCCTCCTGCATGCAAGACAAACACTCCGTGCTATCTCTCCGGCCCCTCCAACATATTTTAAAGAAGATAGTCAATTGTGGGTTATTTTTCTTACTTCAGGGGACATTATTTCTAGGTAACAAAAAACGAGGAATTTGACTTTAAATATGCTAGATTTTAGAATGTAGCTTAGTGGTAGAGTACTTGATTGCACGTTCCAAGACTTGGACTCAATTCCTGGCACTAAAACTTATAAAATAATCAAATAAACAAATCCTATTTTTCAACAGTGTGAAGTCTAACCCTAAAGATCAAGATGCCAGTCTCTTTTTTCCTTTTTTCTCTTTCTTTCTTTCATTCTTTCTTTCTTTCTTTCTTTCTTTCTTTCTTTCTTTCTTTCTTTCTTTCTTTCTTTCTTTCTTTCTTTGTTTATTTCTTTATTTCCTTGTTTCTTTGTTTCTATTTGTTTCTTTGTTTCTTTCTTTCTTCTTTCTTTCTTTCTTCTTTCTTTCTTTCTTTCTTCTTGCTTGCTTGCAATCTCTTTTTCTCTTCTTTCTTTTCTTTTTCTTCCTTGCTTTCTTTCTTTTTTCTTTCTTTTCTTCCTTTCTTCCTTCCTTCCTTCCTTCCTTCCTTCCTTCCTTCCTTTCTTTCTTTCTTTCTTTCTTTCTTTCTTTCTTTCTTTCTTTCTTTCTTTCTTTCTTTCTTTCTTTCTTTCCTTCTTTCTTTCATCTTTCTTTCTTTCTTCCTTCTTTCTTCCTTCCTTTCTTCTTTTTGTTTCCTCCCTCCCTCCCTCCCTTCCTCCCTCCCTCCCTCCCTCCCTTCCTTCCTTCCTTCCTTCCTTCCTTCCTTCCTTCCTTCCTTCCTTCCTTCCTTCCTTCCTTCCTTCCTTCCTTCCTTTCTTTATATTTCTGTCTTTCCTTTCTCCATTTCCTTTTTTCTAAATTAATTTTTTTAAAGATCCTGAGAGATAATACAAAGGTCAAAGGACTTGTCTGACCTGTAGTAAAACCCAGTTCAGTACCCAACACCAGAGAATGAATTTCCATGGAAACACACAAGAAGGTATTGTCTGCCCCTTGGGAAAGAGGCAACTATGAGAGAAAAGAGGTACGAAGTAATAACCTAGTTGCCATTAGAGGGTTCATTCTGTATGTTCGATTAAAGATTGATTTCAAGTGGGCACTCAGTGTTAATTTTTTTTTAAAGTGGGAGGTAGGTTAAGTAAATTGTGACTGTGGAAATGGATTGGAAAAGAGGTATATAGAAAATAGAAAAAGAGGTACTTCATGATAGTCAAGTTGCTTCTAGCAAGGAAATGATAAGACCTTAATTTTGATGTATTTACACAAGGACAGAGGAGATAATAATAAAGATCAAAATTAACTGGACTATAAATTAACTAGATTAATTTCTAAAACAAAATTTCTGACATGACCTTTGTTTTTCTTTTTCTACTGTTTCAGGTGACAACAGTGGCTGCCTGTTCTCTCCAGCATTACCCTCCCATCAGAACCCACCTCAATCCTAGTTTCATCCCTTCTCATGATCTGTCAGGATTAGGCTACAGTCTTCCACGTTGTCTTTCTTATTCTATTTTGTTACCTCTTACCAACAACTTTACACTAACCTTACAAATTCATTCAATTCTCCCATTCAGAGATAATTTAGAAAAGAAAGAGATCCACAAATAGCAATTTTATCACTCTGCAATGGTTCTCCATTCCCATCTTCTTTCTCATTCTAGAAGGACAGAAAAGAGAATATGGCTGACCATCTTTAATTTCTCTGTTTCCCAACCACATAGGTACAGAAACCACTGAGATATGGATACCAGAAAGTGAGAAATAAAAACAAGCCTTCCAGCCATGTGGAAAAAAAAAATGAGAATCCCACATATAGACATCAATCTTGCCATCCCCTTTTTTAATCTAGATTTAATTTATTGATTTGTCAAATGCTTTCTAAGCACCTTAGCACTACAAAACCCAGGGACATGACAGTGGTCATAGAAATGTTCACATAAAAGTCCTGGGACTGAGATGAAGGGGCATTTACTTTTGTATGAATTTGGGGCAAATAATGCCTACACACACAAACACACAGCACAAGTGCCTAACTTGGAGGGAAATGTTTGTCTGGTCTGTGTTTTGTGAGGATAGATGTTGTGGTGGTAAACTGGTCTGGGTATATTAAAGAAACCTTGACAGTCTTTTGAGATCCCTTGAGTTATCCAGAAGGTAGTGGAGCAAAAATTAGAGAGAAAAGAGAAACCAGCAGAGCATTTAGAAAAATTGGGAGACGTGCAATCTTCACAACCAAGTATTCTATATCCAATTCTACTTCACCTTCCTAAATCCCATTAGTCATTTCACTTTACTACTTGTATTTAAAGTTATATTACACCTTAATCTTATCAAAGGCCTGGGTTAAGATGACTCTAATACAAAACAAAACAAAAGAAAATAAAAAATATCAGGATGTAATAATGCTCAAATACATATCAGCATGTGTGGTAAATCATGAAATAGTTAATGAGGCTTACGTGAGATTAGGTGTTAGGTTTTGCTGTTTGTTTGATTTAGTATAGGGTTAAAGTTAGGATTAGGATTGGAGTTTGTTAAGAAATTATGTGTGAGGATTTCCTGTGTTCTAAGTTAAAAATGCAAGTAAAGGGTAGTTTTTGAATGCAGATGGATTAGTAAGTTTAGGCCTAGGCTAAAGTCAGGGTTAGTATAAATTTTGGGTAATAATTAAGATTAAATTTAATTAGGGTTTGTGTAGGGTTAGGAGTTGAGCATGGCCATGTTCAAAGCTAAAAAATAAAATTTAATTATAGTGCAATCATTTAATGTTTAATATAAGGTTAAGGTTAGAATTACAGTTAGGGCTAGACCTATGGTAATGGTTGGGATTCATGTAAAGATTATTAGATTACACTTTATTTTACCTGAAACAAAAATTATCCCTGGTTCCTTGTATGTTGGTTTACAACTTGGATTTACCCCAAAATAGAGATTATTTTACTTGTAAACCTAGGTGGGACTGGCTCAAGATAGCCAGAGCTATCTGTTCTTACTGCCCACCCAGGGTGGTCTTGGTACTCAATAAAAATTGCAGCTCTGTCAAGCACTTGCTTTTCATATATCCATATAATATGGATATGCTTTCCATATCCATATTTCTATATATCAAAATATAATTTTGATATAAAGTAGATTTATATTCTACTTGATCACATATCAATGTGAATGCAACAAGCTTGTATATAGGGCAGTTTGAGACCAGATGATTTATATTCTACTTGATCAAGGTAGAAGACTGCCAGACTACATGTGTTTTACCCTCAGCCTGGTTTGGATTAATTCATGTGCAACCCCGAGTCAGACTCGATCACTTGGGGTTGGAAATATAAAGCATGGGGTTATTTTACAGATATTAGGTATAAAGTTTTGTGATTTTATTTGAGGAGTGGCTAGAGGTATTCAGGATTTAATCTGGGCTCTGTACTCAGGAACTTTTCCTAGTGGTACTGGGGATTGAATCAGGGCCAACTGCATGCAAGGAAAGCACTCTATTATCACTTCATCCCCAAGTATTAGTTTTTTCTGTGTTCAAAATAAAAGATAAAAACTAAGTATAGGGCTATTATTAAATGTACAAGAATAGGAGGCTGGAGTGATAGTGCAGTGGTAGGGCATTTGCCTTGCACAAGACTGACCCAGGACGGAGCTCGGTTCGATCCTTGGCGTTTCATAAGGTCTCCCAAGCCAGGATCGATTTTTGAGCGCATAGCCAGGAGTAACCCCTGAGCATCACTGGGTGTGGCTCAAAATATAAAACAAACAAACAAACAAATAAATAAATGTAGGAGAATAGGTACCTTTAGACCTAAAATAATGTCAGGTTTATTTCTTATAAGATTAGTATAGCTATTGATATTAATCTTAAGAGTTTGGGTTAGGGTTTGTATAGAGTTATGTTTTAGATTTGACTGGGTTCAAAGGTAAAAATGAAAGTTTAAGTATAGAACAATTATTATATTTTAGCTAATTTATAGGTTTAAGCCTAGGCTAGAGTAGAGTTCGTGTTAAGATTAGGGCTAGGGTTAATGATAAAGTAAGATAAGAGATTGTGTAGGAGTAAGGAATTCTGTTTGGTTGTATTCAAACTTAAATATGCAAGTTACTACTATAGAGTGATTGTTGTATTTAGGCTAATTTAATTTTTTTATTTTTTGGTTTTTTGGGACACACCCGTTTGATGCTCAGGGCTTACTCCTGGCTAAGCGCTCAGACATTGCTTCTGGCTTGGGGGGACCATATGGGATGCTGGGGGATCGAACCTCGGTCCTTCCTTGGCTAGCGCTTGCAAGGCAGACACCTTACCTCTAGCGCCACCTCACCAGCCCCATATTTAGGCTAATTTAATGTTTTAGACTGAGGTTAGTATCAGGCTTAGTATATAGCTAGTGTTGTGACTAATTAGGTTTATATGCAAAAGGTTTTTGGATAAGAATACCAGTAACACTCAGAAGAGGGTATAATTCACAAAATCAGGAATTACCTAAATGTCTACTTACAGAACACTGACTAACATTAGGAACAGAAGGTCAGACTCTCATGAATAAACTAGCTTAGTTTTTCCCAATCTATATAAATAATACATAAGAATTTATTACAAAAGCACACACATAAACACATATATATCATATTTGTGTGTGCACATGAACATTTAAACACCAGCTGTTCATCTGTTTTGCTAACACTAATACATATATGAAATGTTAGAAGGATAATCATTAGAGAAAAGAATCTAATATGCAAAAGCAATAATGAACAGGAATGTGGGGTGAGAGAAAATATTTGTTTTCTAGAGATACAATTATAAATTCATATAATTTTGGTAACCTAAGACAATAAAATATTTATATTTTATTGTTCTGAAGGCCAGAATCCCAAATCAAGGTGTTGGCAAAACCATACCTGCCATCTAGATTTTTTTTTTTAGGAAAGAATTGGTTCCTTGATTCTACCAACTTACCTGGTCTTTCCTTGTTTGTAAATGTCATAGTTCAATCTCTGCTTGTCCCTTCACAAGACTTTTATAGAGAATAAAGAGCTTTAATATTCTCACAATTACAAAAATTTGAGGTCAGAGATATTTCAAAAAGTTAGTATACAATCAAAAGGCCTAAATTTTAATCCCCCAATACTACATAGTTTTTCATTTACTAATTCACTGGATGTACATTAATAGCCTCTGCTAAATCATATGTTGCAAATAATGCACTGATATAATAAAAATAGAATGCTTTACAGGAAAAAAGAGGAATGTACCTTGATGTTAACAAAATTATTGACTACACAAGCTGAAGAGAATGCATCTGAGGAACCAAGGATGAAGAAGAAATACACAAAATGGCATTTATGCCATTAAAAAAAAAAAAGAAATTTTGACACTCTGCAAAACGGAAACTTGAGGGCATAAGAAGTAAAAAAGCAAACCAAAAATTATGAATACTATATGATTTACTTTGAGAGGAACATAAACCAAATACTTGCAGAGAGATATGAAGCAGAATTACAATTACCAGGGAAAAGGAAGAATGGGAAGTCAGAAATTAAAAGGCCCAATATTTATAAATGATTAAACAATAAATTTTATACTCATATAACATGAGGATATATATATATATATATATTGCTGATGATCAGGGTTACTTCTGGCTATGCACTCAGAAATCTTTCTGGCTTGGGGGACCATATGGGATGCTTGGGATTGAGCCACAGTCTGTCCTGGGTCAGCCATATGCAAGGCAAATGCCCTACCACTGCACTAATGCTCTGGCCCCCAACTGAGGATTTTTCTGTTTGTTTTTTTTGTTTGTTTGTTTGATTTTTGGGGGCACACCCTGTGATGCTCAGGCTTACTCCTGGCTATAGTGCTTAGAAATTGCTCCTGGTCTGGGGGATCATGTGGGATGCTGGGGGATCGAACACCGGTCTGCCCTAGGATAGCACTGGCAAGGCAGCATCCTTACTGCTCCGTGCCAAAGCTTCAGCGCCTAACATGAGAATGTTTAATTAAAAGGATCCTTTTAAAATATAAGTCAAGCTTGTATAACTAAAAAATTTTATAATTGAAAAAAATAAAAAATAAAAAATTTTTATTTGAGGGGTAGGAGACATATATTATTTGGAAGGCTTTGGATTCAATACCTCATATCAAATATAGTCCCATTAGGAATAATTTCTTAGCTCAGAGCCCAGGAGTAATTGCTGAGCATTTGCCTATTGTGATCAAAAGAATAATATATGTATAAAATTAAATTATAAGAATATTAAAATCACTTTTTTCAATTAATATATGAGGACACACAACTGGAATCTTGGCATATGCCTGGAACTTGCTTTGCTACCGCATTATAGTTTCTTAGACTCTCTGCCCAGAGAAAAGAGTGTTTGAAAAATAGGAAGTAAAGAATTTGTAACCAAAAATACTATTGGTGTACAAGGGCCTGGAAATAATCCCCACATTATCCAAATTTGGAAAGGACATGTCCAAATGAAGATGATTTCATCAACAGTTCTCTTTTGATTTCTCTTTTAGAACTCAAATTCATGAGACAAAGTCACTAAATTCTAATGTAGAAAACTTTTAAGTATGGATCTAAAGATAACTCATAGTTTATTAGGAATTTTACAGACTTCAAATCCAGTAAGGCCAGGGCCAGAAAGTAAAAAAAGGGAGTAAGAGACTTGATTTACATATAACCAATCAGGGTTCACTCCAGAAATACCCCTGAGCACCAAACATTAAGGCCAATCAGCTGACTTTCCATATAAGGAAATATAAAACCACAGATGACTTAGTACTCCTGAAAAGAAAAGAAAGAAGGGAAATATGGCTCTGAGGCCTACATCCTGGGACAAAATCCTACTTCTGATTCTGACTCATTTGGAAAGGTTTCACACAGTATAAAATTTGATGGAAAGGCAGGAAGGAGAGATAAAAATTTGAAGGTAGAAGATTGTCCTTTGAGACCTAAATAATTCTTTTAACTTTTTTTTCAAATTTGCATTTTATGACCTTTTCATAAACCTAGATAAGTGGCATGTTGACACAACACAATCTGTGCTGGGGGGGTCTGTCTGCTCAGAGAGACTAGAGTACAATATGATGGCTCGACAGTCCAGGCTTAAGAAACCCTGGGAGCTTACATTAACCTGGACAAAAATCATAGCTGCCATCGACTGAGCACATTTTAGATCTTAGTTTGGGCACACACCTTTTTAATAGTTTTCACAAGAAATTTAGGAGGTAGATAATAATTCTAACTTTAGAAAGCCAAAGGTAGCATAACTCCCCTTTTTAAAGATATGGAAAATGACTATTCAGATGGGTTAAATAATTTATTTCTGAACAATGATGCTTCTCCATTAAAGTCTAGTTCTTGCAAGCTGGCAGATTTCAGTTTAGTCTCAAGGCAGAAAATCTACACTAGCATCAATACTAGTTATGTAATTTACTTTATTTGGAATACAAACTGGAAGATTCTGAGAGTTCTGAAAACCACAACTGAATATATCATATAAAGCTGAGAGGAGAGGTTAAGATTCATTTATCATTAGCTTATCATTCATTTCTTTTTATTTTTGCTTTGGAGTATTGAAGATAAAACCTTGAACCCAGGGCCTTATATATGCCAAGTATATGATGAATTGCATTTCCCATCTCTATATATCTATATCCTTTGTTTTTAACAGCAAAAAAACAAAAAAAAAATAGCAGAATTTCTCTAAATCTGAAACCTTCCCCTCCTCTCAGTTGTTTTTTGTTTTGTTTTGTTTATTGTTTTTGTTTTTTGGCCGCAATCTTGGGTTGCTTTGAGCAGCTCATCAGTGCCTAAACCAGGATTGAAATCTGGACCTTTCTCATGCAAAGCATTGCATTCTGCCCATTGGATCTTTTCTCTGGCTTTGTACCTTCCTGCCTAGGCACCTGGCCCATCCTTTGAAATAAGATACCACTTGGCCAAAGTAGCCAGGCTGGAGAGTTCTCCACACATCCAACCTCCAGGAACACTGACAGCTCAGCATAGGATACAGACATCTGTATTGCCCTGTGTTACATTGGTTCCTTTCACAGGGATGGGCTGGCTGCCCCACAGAGGTCTGTTTACTTGCTCCTCTGAAGTGCCAAGACTAACCCAGCAGCTGTTCCCACTGGCTTCTCTTTAATTTGGCATATTTTCCTGGCTGGTATTGAGGTGTTGGACAGCCACATGGTGGAGTATGTATTGTGCTATGTACCTTGCTCACCTTTCATCAGAACACATCCAATAAGATCTCTTAGGGATAACAGGTAAAAGGAAGGTTTCCCCAACAGGCTCGACTGGAAACTGTGAAACCAAAGGTATATATATTTCAAAAAGGACAA
This sequence comes from Suncus etruscus, assembly GCF_024139225.1. Lineage (NCBI taxonomy): Eukaryota > Metazoa > Chordata > Mammalia > Eulipotyphla > Soricidae > Suncus > Suncus etruscus. The sequence goes on from NC_064859.1 coordinate 71,844,775, forward strand.
TGCAGAAACAAGGGGATTGAGGGAGCAAATACTAAAAATTCCTTCTGGCTCCAGATCCTAAAAATAAAACCACAGATCTAACCAAGGGGACTGTCACATGGGGTCACCCAATGTTCACTCAGGCACATCCTATAAGCACCTATTTCTGCTTTCTTTTTCTTGCCTCTTACAGAGAAGTTTTTTACTGTAAGTAAATTTACATTTAGATGGAGAACATGGTCCATTTGCTAAGGTACATTTTAGCAAGTGACAAATTCCAGAATGGCAGTGCATTAGTTACAACCAATTAGGAGGAAATTATCACTGGAAAGTGCCCGTACCTACTTCACTGGGACAGAAGCCAACATGTAACATTTACGGAGCTCCCCTCATTGGGCTCAGTAGACGGTGAAGAGGTTGAAATTCAATTCAATAAAATATTTTATGTAAAGACTAAACCTCTAGGACTATAAATTTCAATTAGTCAACTGGAAAGAGGTTGTCCACATACGCATATAACATCCACCTCTCTCACGACTGTTGCCAACAATGAAGAGTGAAAAACCTTGTTTTAGAAGCTATCTTAGTGTATGTTCATTTCCCAGTTTAGCCACTTTAAAGATCACCCAGGTTCCTATATATAAACTAGAGACAATAAGTACTTTCTTTACAGGGTTGTGGGATGTAAGGCTTCTGGATATTTACTCAGCACATAGTAACTACCCAATAAATGGCAGTTAACATTACTATGTCAGCACTTCCTACATGTTAGTCATAATTTATTATTTACTACATTAAATACATAGTATTGTTGTTGCTAGTACTAGAAGTAAAAACTTAAAATCACAATCTGAAGAAAATCAAAACAAAATAATTTTTCTCCAAAACTATGAACTTTCAAAAAAAAAACTTCTGAACTATTGGAACTCATCCTGGCCCTGCATTATAAATATAAAATTCAGATTACCAAAAAGAAGGGAAATGTGAGAGGAAATGAAAGTAATGAACAGAGAGTGGTGGAGGACTTAAGCCCTTTGGTAGTAGTGAGTATAGTACATCTGTGCATCAAAACATGATCATGTCCATTAAATGCTAATAGAAAAATTAATGAATGAAAAGATAAATCTTTAGGGTTTACTAGGATAATGATAGTTGGAACTGATCACTCTGGACAAGAACTTGGTGCTGAGAGTGGAGAAGCTAACAGAGAAGGCACCTTTCCACTAACAATAGGGCAAATCACAGTGCCAAAAAGGAGAGAGAGACAGAGACAGAGAGCAGACACAGAGAGACAGACAGACGGACAGAGAGACAGACAAAGAGAGAGAGAGAGAGAGAGAGAGAGAGAGAGAGAGAGAGAGAGAGAGAGAGGAGAGAGCGAGAGGATGAGAGAGAGAGAGAGAAGGAAGCAATTTGCCCCCTCCCCCCGCCGAGAGCTTGGAGGGGAGTGGGGGTTGAGGTTGGAAGGGAAATGGAGACATCAGTGACTGGAAAGGTGCACTGGTGAAGGATGGTGTATATTGTATAACTCAAAGCCAACAATAAAAAATTTTGTGACCATGATGTTTAAATAAAGCATTTAAAGATAATAAAAAAATAAGAAATACTTTTTTTTTTTAAATCTCTGCATAGAGGGACTGGAGAGTAAGGCACATGTGGCCGATATCAGTTTGATTCCACTGACCATATCCCCTAAGCATTCCTAGCACAGTCCTGGAGACCGGCTACCACTGTTAGGGGTGGTTCTAGGATTCCCAAAACACTGGGGAGGTGATCCCCTGGCATCAAAGAGCCTAAGTAGTTCTGCATCCTCAGCTCAGATCTCTCGCTGAACTTCAAGCTCTATGACCTGGATTTGCCTAAGGCGTGATGATGAACACTGTTTTAGCAACCCCCTGAGAAAAGAATGGAAAATAAGATTTCTGGGTTAAAGAAAAAATCTTTCTAAGCAAACAAGGAATGAAGAACACATTTACACACTTATGTTTGTTTTTTTTTTAGATTAATAGCAACCTTGCAAAGCAAGATTAAAGCAAGGCTTACTTTCCATATTTTTCCCCTTCCTGACCTCCAAACTATTTATATTTTTTAAACTATTGGTGTGTATATCTGTATACACACATATATCTGAGTTCACACTCAAACATTTGTAAAGAAATGAATATTTTATAAAACCAAAACCCAAATAGTAGATTAAATTGTGGGTACAGTCCTCTGAGAGCTGAGAGGGAATGAGCTGGTAACTAAGGAGGAATATTAGAAAGCATCCATAAAACCCCAATAATTTTAGAGAGGCCTGAAGACATACATCTTCCTAATTTTGCTCATGAAGATATTAGAATGAGAGGGATTAATATATCAGTCTAAGATTAGCTAAATAGATAACACTAAAATTAAAATTTCATTTTTTTATTTTTTCTATGTCAAGCATTGCACCCAGGGGCTTCTCTATATGCAAGGCAAGTACTCAACTGCTGAGTTCATGTCCAGTTCAGACATTTTCCTTTTCTATACATCAGAGTATTTTTTATTGTATCAGGCATTTATCCTAAGTTTCATCTCATTATTTACTTAAATATTTTATTGTTAATATTTACATTATTAAAATTACGTTTTGTAAATAGTTGCTGATATTAGTATTTCTGATACATTGATCTTAGAGTTTTTATTTCTTGGGGAAATTACTTGCAAGTAACATTCAGATGTCAGAGGTAACATCATTAAAATTCTCCATGCATTTTCCCAAATGGTTTTCGGTAGGATATGTTCTTATTTACTTTTCCATGGAAGTGGTTGCTACCCATCCATGCACTCACTCAGCAGCAAATAGTATACATTATATAAACAAAGTTTATTTTGATGGATAGAAAACATACCTTATTATTTTAGAACCTAAGTCTTAGGTTTCTCAGCACTTTCCATTATATCAAATACTATTCCTGTTTTCTCCCTGGGTGAGATGAGGGAGAGAAAGAGAAAGAAGAGAGAGACTAGAAAATACATCTGCTCAACTTCTTTACAGACTTGTTGTGACAATAAAATTAGATAATATATTTTAAAAAGTTAAAGACTACTACATAAATGTCAAGTGGGAAAAAAAAATGGATCCCATAGTGCTGACTTTGTGGGCACTTATGAATCCTATAATTAAAAGTCTTGTATGACTTCATAACACTTAACTGCACTCTAGATAATTCATATCTATGGGCCCAGAGAACCTGAGATCTTCCGGAAATATGATAAAATGTGTGATGTCTGCCAGGAAGAGTTAGTCTATGAAGAAAGATGACTTTTAGCCAAAGGCAGGCTTGGCACAGACCTTTAAAAGGCAGGATAAGGATTCACTTTGTGGAGGATACCCAGGCCAACCATTTCCTGCTATTCCAAGCAGGGATTTCTTCAAATGTAAGTGGTTGGGCTTCACTGTCTTCCACAAACATTACTTCTGTTTAGAACACAGACTCAACTATTGAAAGGAAATGTTTTTGAGGCTGCTGATAATTTTACCTGAATGGTAACTTCCTGCTGCCTGAAGTTTTTCTTCTTTACCTGTGTTAGCAGTGAGCTTGGCATGTTTGTCTGCTTGCAACGAAACCTAAGAGTTGCTGAGCTTACCAGTCCTTGCCTCTCACCATGGAGACTTACAGTCTTATGTTCTAATCATCAAAAATCCTGCACCAAGGGGCCAAAGAGATAGTATAGAGGGTGCTTGCCTTGTGCATGGCCAACCTGAGTTTGATCCCAGCAATCTATATGGTCTCTAGAGGCAACCAGGTCCCCTGCAACCCATTTGAATATGGTCCCCTAAGCCAATTCCTGAGCATATTCAATAATTCATAAGCCAATTTCTGAGCACCGCTAGGTGTGACCCCCAAACAATACAAAACAAAAATATAAAAGAGACTCCTCCATCACCACATGGCCTATTGTCATACAATAGTCTCTGTTGATCACTTTCTTCAGCACTCTCAATATCTCTTAAAATTAAAAATAGATAACTATCAATAAAAAATTCTTAATTTTGTCCAAATTGATTTTCTCATTCCCTTCTCACATATTTCAATTTTGCCTGTGGCCTTGATATCACCTATAACTGTTGTATGTTTTATGAAATAAAAACACAATTTTCTCCTTGAAATGTCAAGGAGAATACTTGGATAAAGAACAAACTACAATCAACAGATAGAATTATAGTCTCTGCTTCTTATTAACTGTGATCCATTAGTAAAGTCAACTAATATTTTCTGCTATGTTTATGATAAAGTCTTATAGAGCCAAACATAAGGTAAAGTAAAATTATTCATATAAGGTCCAATTGTAAATAAAGAACTAAAGCCATGTTCTATAAATCCATGCTAACTTTTTTGGCTTTATTTACAGGTCCATTTAACTTATTCATTAATTCATTATTTTTAAGTTCTCTTTGATTGGTCCTACTCTTTCTTGAGATATACAATACAAAAATTAGGAACTTCACTAGTTCTGCAGTCAAAGAAACATGGGGATTATTACAGGCAAAGCCGTTAATTAGCCCAACAACCTATTAATTTGTTTTTTAAATATCTATGCATATATATAATTAGAGGTCCATTCATAGTTTTATTATAAAATATATAAGTAATGTACAAACGGGGCCGGAAAGATAGCACAGTAGTGTTTGCCTTGCAAGCAGCTGATCTAGTACCTAAGGTGGCTGGTTCAAATCCCGGCGTCCCATATGATCCCCATGCCTTCCAGGAGCTATTTCTGAGCAGATAGCCAGGAGTAATCCCTGAGCACTGCCGAGTGTGGCCCAGAAACAAACAAACAAACAAACAAACAAACAAAAAACTAATGTACAAAAACTCAGCAGCTCAGCAAACGAGTAGGATATGGAACAACCTGCTGTTCAAAAACAAATGATGGTTAATAGAAGTATGGTGAATATATACAATGGAATACTATAAAACTACAAGGGCTGATGAAGCCATTCATATTGCTACAACTTAAATGAAAATAGAGAATGTCATGTGAGGTCAATCAGAAAAGACGCACAACTTCCAGATGATTTCACTTATTTTTGGTATATAGAATAATATCAAAAACAGGAGTGTATGATATCAAAGGAAGGGTTCCAAGACTACCTTGACTCTTGAGCAGGAAATTGAGGACAGGGAAGGGAAGAAATTGAAGGAACAGAAGAAGAAAAGAGAAGAATGGGAAGATAAGAATAAGAAGAGAAGCAGAAGAAAAAGAGAAAATTGGAAGTATCAGGGGTACAGCTTAAGAGTCTTAAGCACATTGGTATTTAGAGATGAGATATAGGTATATATATGAACAACAGAGATAACAATATTTTAAGTAGGAAACCTAAACTGCAAAAAATTCAATTGTAAAAATGTTCATGGCAAAGAGGCAGACAGATTAGGGAGTAGGAATGAACTGGAGACTTTGGTGGAGAGAAGTAGACGCTGGTGGTGAAATTAGACTTAGAACATTGTGGACTTGAAATCCAGCTAAGAATATCTGTAAATCATGGTGCCTAATATCTAATGAAAATTAAAATCAATTACAGATGTAGCAGTCTGGTAATGTTAATCTTTTTATTGGCTTTAGTGGATCCCCTCTAAAGAATGTACATTCTCTGTTGGGGAAGTATTACTTTTTAATTATAAATAACTAATATCTTTTCAAAATTTTTATTTACTAAATAGTCTAGTGCTAAATAATGAATTATTTTTTAAGTTTATATTATTTAAGAAGACCAGAGCATAGTTTTTAACTCATATTTTTCTCTTTTGGTAAAATTAAATAATAAACTTAATTGTTCTTAATTTTTCTTAATTATAGAAGATTATAACCATTATTCCCTGCTTATACTGTTATATGTAACTGTTCTAAATTGGGACATTTCTTCCTGTGGAGAGAAAAGTACTTTATATTTATTTGGGGGGGCGGGGTTTGAGGTTACACCTGGCAACATTCAGAGTTTACTCCTGGCTCTGCTCTCAGAAGTCACTCCTGGTAGGTGTGGGGGGACCTTATAGGATGTGAGAGATCGAACCCAGGTTCATCCTGGATTGGCAGCGTGTAAGGCTAACGTCCTACAACTGTATTATTGCTCCAGTCCCTATGATTTTTATATCTATATAAGTCTTTGTTTAATAACTCTAGAAAATTCATAAGTGTATCAAAGAGGAACTTCCTTAAGTCTACAAGTTTGTGTAAATATAGAGCTATAAGATTAAAAAATTTGATGCCTTTTCTGGGTCAGACTGATATATCCTTTTCATTAGAGCAGCTATTTTCATCTACACTACAAATCTTTGAGAAAAAATGATAATGTCTTTGATATAGAAATAAGAAAAAATATTTATTGAAGTTAATAAAGTTATTCACAATGCTAATACATCTGGAAAGTCAAATTTCAATACAGATCTTCTAGGCAAGAGAAGCTTTCTTATATTTGACAAATATATATTGAGAAATTATTATATACTGGGCACTATTCTAGAGAATAATGTAATAAGCAAAGCGAAGTGTCTGTCTTCACAGAGAATAGATTTGCGTCCAGAGTACAATACACATTATAGCTATTGATATAGATATGAATAGGCATATAAATATAGTTATCAATATATAGTTATGTATAATTATATTATATATAGATATAGATAAATCTATAGACCGATATAGATAGATAAAGTACTCATATCTAATGAGTATTTTAGAAGTAGATTTAGGCATTGATACATTGATACAGGTAGTAATAGTTTAGAGTTAAGGGCTGGAGAGATAGCACAGCTTAGGCCATTTGCCTTGCACATAACCAAACAGTGGTTCAAATCCTGGCATCCCATATGGTCCCCTGTGCCTGCCAGAGGCAATTTCTGAGCACACAGCCAGGAGTAACCCCTGAGCGTCGGTCAGGTGTGGCCCCAAAACCAAAATAAATAGATAAATAAATAATAAAAAGGATACAAGAGTAGTAAAGGTTATTTTCCACTGAGTAGTGAAAAAGATTACTCACAAAAGATAATTTAAACAAAAACCTTAATGAAGAACTAAATAAAGCTAAATGTGATGAACAAAGATGATAGATATAATATGAGTGCTCTAGGGTGTCATCAAGTTGCATCACAAAGAGTTTTTAAAGGCATTATTAAAGAAAAAAATGAGGGCAATATGAGTGGCAAGAAAAGATATGTGGTCATAAATATATCAGAAGTCACCTGTAGTTTACTTAGAAAATTTGAAAGTTTTTGCTCACACACACACAACACACACACACACACACACAAACATACCTCACCTAAAGATTTTGTGGGATTGAATGCATCATATGATACATTCTAGAACTACATTACACTTGCCCGATTTGTTGAGTTGACAAACAGAAATAAAAACAAATATTTTGTAGTATGACCTGTGTTACATTACATTTACTCTTACATTCTAAGAGAATATAAGAATATTCTACTCATTGCTCAATTATGAATTTATGGTCATAGTGGGCTGGTTTGTTCTCCTCTAAAGTGCCTGATAAAGTGTTTAGCAAATGAGGAATCAAGCAAATGATCCAAGGTCACATATTCATTTAGTTGTGAATGACACATACATCTATCTGTATAGATAGAATTCCTTCAATCATTAGTTTGTATAGTCATTTGCCGTGGGACCGTGTCCTGAACAAACAATTACTAGGTGATTTTATCACTGTACAAATGTAATATAGTGTATTTATACATACCAGTGCTACTCCTAGGCTATCAATAGGGACTACAGTCATGTATGCATTCCCTCATTGATGGAAATATTATGCAAAGTATGCCTTTATTTTATATATATAAATGGAACATTAATAATTTTAACTAAAGAAATGACCCAGCTATCCCTACAATTCTCCTGTAAAAATAGATTAAGTCTTTAGCCTTATCTAACTCTTCCCTTTAAAGTTTTCTGGGCCAGGGAGATAGTCCAGAGGACTGAGCATGTGCTTTGCTTGAGCTGTTTCTCTAGTACCACATGCCCTCACCCTCATTAGCAGTAATCCCCAAGCAAGTATCAAATTCAGGTAGGCTGTGCCCTATTCACTGTACTATCTCTCCAGCCCAGAGCCTTATTTTAGACAAATGAAACATGCACTCAATCATGGCCAAATAAATGTAGCCATTAGTGCCATGCATGTTAACAACAGTGTTGGTGACTTCATAGGAAATTTTACAATGTATTTTCTAATCTATGGCATTTTAGTGGTTAGTCAATAATAAGGACAATCTGGACCTTGCAGAATTTATTAGCTATATCTGATATATGTTACTACCATTCAGAGGTAGAGTGATATATTTAGGAGTTTAGAGTTAAGATATTTTGAGAGTAAACAAAGATGCATACAATCCCCAGAATATTCTTTAGTGCCGGATCTGAAATCATAATTCTCACAAAGAAGAAAACATATGAATTCATCTAAGAATAAAAATGTGTGTCTATACCAGATATGCTGCCATAGTACTAGGAAAATGACTGTAGAAGTTACTTCTTTTATTGCATATGCTACTAAAACATCATATAACCTTGTGGAGGACAAGTGTTTCTATGAGCCTCATTTTCCACAACTATTAAAGAAAGAGATTGAGTTCTAGGATCACTAAGGTCTTTCTTTGAATATTTTTCTGACCCTGAGGCTGTATTTAGAATTTTTGAAGCAAGAAATTAGCCACTTTTAAAGATTTGCTACTTTGACATAGAGATGTTCCCTGTTTTGTCCTTTGTTTTCCCATTAAAGCAGACATTTAAATAAAAATGAAAGGGGCTACTGTTGTTTGTCCAAGCACTGTTTGTGTGTAATGAGGGAAGTGATTATCTCTTAGCAAAAGAACAGCTCACTGGTAGATATTTAAAATTAGCACTTTACTTCCCTCTTGTGGAAATGTAATGTATTTGCTCTAAATAAAATGAAATAAAATCTTGAGAGAAATAGAGCATGATGAAGTCATAACCAGGGTCACAACCAAACACAAATTATTACATTTCCACAAAAATGTCTTAAATATTTCACTTGTTGATAAAATTCCAAGTTAACATGAAAATCTATGAAGTAGATTCAGACCAATTCAATAACAAATGAAATGCACAAGTTTCAAATAAGGTGCTTTTTATATAATTTATGGTCACAGAATATGAAAATCACTTCTTTGAAAATTACTCAGTTAAAGCACTTGAAGGAACAGGACACATGATTCAACCCCCGAGCGACAGGAAAGGATTTTTGGCAAGAAATGTGCATTTCAATTGAGTTTAATATGCATGAATACCTATGCAATGCGAGGTTCCTCTAATTTCATCTTTCTCAAAGTAGGCTTTAATGGCTGTAGAACGAAATTTCCTGTAAAGGGACTAAGGTTGGGACTTAATGGAAAACAGAAACTCAAATAATCCAAACATCTATCAGACCCCAGGGGAAACCAAATTTACTATGAAAGGCTACAGGAAAAACCTTTCAACTGTGTACTTCTGTGGGACAAGTTGTATCACATTTGAAAGTAGTGGGAACATAGACTCATCTCTTCTCCATCCCCATTTTTTCCTAAATGGCATTCTTAATCCAGGGATTAAGACACCAATTTGTAGAAAAGATAGTGTGGACTTTTTATTTTAGTGTTTGGGCCATATTTAATAGTGTTCAGAGGTTACTCCTGGCTTTATACCCAGAAATTACTCCTTGTGGAGCTCATGAAACTATATGGGATATCAGGGTCAATCACATGCAACCACACCCTATCCAATGTACTATCTTTCTGGCAGTGTGAGCATTTGAACACAGATAAATCAGACACAGTAAACATTGGCTCTAAGTAGAGCCTGACTTACCTGAAGAAACCCTAAAAGATAAATTTTATTTATTTTGAACTGATGGGATGCAGTTTTTTTCTCCACTACTAGCCACTTATAATGCTCATAAAGATCTTATGGTTACTGATAAGTAATATAAGTAACAGACAGTGACAATATTTTCTCCTGTTGTAGGTTCCAGTGATAGAGTGGATGAAATTCACAGAGGTAGTGAAATATTGAACTGAGAAAAACATTATACCTTCCTGGGAAAAAAAAGTACCATCATCTCTTTTTCCTCTCTGATCATACAAGAAATATATGTACATGATATATGTACATCTATGAACAGAGACACATTGATAGAAGCTTGAAAATTAATTTGTCGATGGGAAACATTATAGTCCTTGACTGCTCAATTCAAAACTAAAAGATAACAGCTTGGGGTGAAAAGAAGTGAACAGCCAAAAAAATCCTTATTTTCTCTCACAGCTGTAAGTGTAACTCTAGTCTACTTGGACTTTTCTTTCAGAATCTGCCAACTGATGTAATGGCTAAAAAAGGATTTAGCAATATATTTGCCTTTTTTGGTGTTTGAAACTTAAATCACTGGTTCTCACTGAAAAAAAAAAAACATGTTTCCTATTTTATATCTTCTAAGCCTTAGAAGGTAATTAGCATATTATCAAAGAATTGTCCTAATGTACTTAATCAGTATATACATACCACATATAAATATATGTTATGCAGATGCATAAATGCATTCTAATAGTTTGAACTATACTATACAGTTATGATAAAATACCATTATGTGTATAATATGGGATTTCCTTGATATACATATAACATATTCCAATATCCAAACACTTTTTTAAGACAGTGCAGAATTTTTTTTAGAAGAAGGTAATTTCTCAAAGGAAGAGTTTTGAAAAATGTAGGTTATGGTATGTAAATAACAATAAGAACAACAAACCGCAAGACTTGTATAGTGAA